>NW_021604647.1:1261590-1295791 GCF_004785775.1 Grammomys surdaster | reverse complement strand
CTGACCTGCCGACCGGAGCAGCAGAACCGGCCGGCCTTTACAAAGTAACAGAACCTGACGGCCGTTACAAAAGAAACGGCAGTTACACACTGGTGTGATAGGATCAGAAGCAGGAAGGCAACTTCAAATTGGGGGAGCTGATTGGGACACTAACTACAGAATGTCAACTGAATATGGCAATAGCAAGGGACACAGGTACCGGAATATGGGTGATGCTACCAGAAAAACTACACACAGAGTTTTGGGCAGCACTTGGACAGCTAACGCCATAGGGACTGGAAGCAATGAAAAGGATGAAGCTAGAATCTGAGGACTCTGAGAATAGTGAGTCATGTGGTTTAACACATGGTTCCCCCTCTCACAGACAACAAAACAAGACTGGACACTAATGTACTGTCCAGGGACAATGAATAGACACACGGAAGTGAAGAGTTCAGACGAGGCAGAGCCTCTGTGATATATATGGGTGAGTTCTGCTCAACACTCAGGAAGGGGCAAACCATTTCTGAGGACTAGGGTACACGACGTTAAGACATGACTGACATATCCCAGTTATGAGGACCTGGGAGGTCAACCTGTTTAGGAAGGTCAGTGACCACAAACTAAGCACAGAAAGAATCGAAGAGCAGGCCTGGAGAGATGGCTCAGCAGTTAAGAGCACTGACTGCTGCTCTTACAGAGGTCCTGAGTTCAATTCCCAGCAACGACATGCTGTACCACATCTGTGTCACAACCATCTGTAATGGGATCTGATGCTCTCTTCTGGTGTGTCTGAAAACAGCTACAGTGTACTCATATACATACAATAAATAAATCTTTTTTTTAAAAAAAGTCAAAGAGCAAAGAGGGTAAAGTCTACTGTGACTCCAGGGCTTTGCTAATATGCACCTTTATACAGATATAAGCGTAAGAGACCAGCTTACAAGTCACCTTGTAGATACTTGGTACACTTTTCTATCTTTTAGATACTTAGATGTATTTCCCTTAAATCATATCAAAATGAGGAAGGTGATAAAGGACAAACCAAAGGACAAGTGAGGCTGTGGAGAAGCTCTGGGAGCAGAACTGGGGCTGTGTGGGTCACAGGAGAGCTTTGGAGGGGCCAGTCCTGTGCCACATACTGAGAACCAGGCTCAGGGGTAGGAAAGGCTAGTAAAACAGAATGAGAACTTGCCCACCAAGGATTGAGAGGTGCTAGAGGTCACTGCACAGTCCTCTTCCAGAACACTTTGTTCCCTGTCAGGAGAACTGCTAAGAGCACAGGCACTGAGACTTCTGATGTGCTAGGGGAGGACTTGAGTGCCCAGGGAGGCACTGGAGAACATGCGTGACCTTTTAGCAAAAGGGGTTCAAAAGGAGAGAAAACTATTGTCAACTATTGTCCTTCTTTGGAGTAATCTTACCTTCATTCACAAGGTACCGAGCATAGAGGAGGAGCCAATGACGATACTCGTGGCTGGACTGCAGGGTAAGTGCTGCAGCAACCTGGTTCTCTAGGTAGGCCAGTGTGGTCTCCTGCTGTACCACATGAGGCACGGAGAAGAGCCGGGCAGCTTGCCTTCCAGAGCTAGAGACCAACAAGGCAGGAACATTAAGAAAGGGCACACTATACTTGTGTAGAGGGGCTCTGTGTGTCCGGCTGTACCAGAGAGGAGACCAAAGAGTAGAGGGCAAATAAGTTGTCCAAGGCCTCCCAACCATCAGTCGATGAATCTACTATCAACCTCTGTATTCCTCATGAGGCGGGCTGCATGGTAGCATCCATGTAGTACCTGCTGTTTGAGGTCCAGAGAGACAGCCCTATCCACTCCCAAACCCTGTGCCACATGGGTATCTATAACCCTTAGGGACCCTCACCAACTGTCACCTGGACTTTTGAAGTGATTGGGCCAGGGTTCTAGCTGTCCACAAAACACATTTGACAAAGATCAAAACTGACAACCTCTTTGCACTAAGCAGCAGTTAGGATGCAGGAAGCAAGCAGGGATCAGACCCATGCCCCTCCCAGTACAGCACTGCTGGCAGCTTACATACTTGGAGGTACGGCCCTGAATTATGGCTAACGGTCCCGAACACAGCATGGCATCCTGGGATGGCAGGCTGTTCCTGAAGTCTGCACACTGGGCCAATGAATCTTGCTTGTCAGAAACCAGGTTCCTGAGAAAGCAAAGAAAGGAGCAAATGTTAGGAAAACCAGAAGACAAAAGGTCAGGAGAGCAAACCCTGCCCACCACACTGCAGCACACCAGTGGAAACTGAGAGCCACTGTCCTTCAAGACAGGTGCCCATTACTGGCAGGCTTTCTAGTCACAAGTCTGATAAATGAGGAGTGTCACTGAACATTTTAGCTACATAGTCTTGGTTCTTAATATCTTAGTGACCCCTGTATGAAATGTATTGTAAATGGCTGGCTCACACAACACTGTGGTGCACATGGCCCTGTTCCATCTGCTAGGCAACGCCAGGCCTCCAGTTCTCCTGATAAGGCAGTTCTCCCACATTTCAGGACCCTCTACACGACTGTTAAGAAAATATTCTCCATAAAATAGAGGGGTGTCTTTATGAATATGTCCAAAACAAAAAGTGGATGTCTTTTCCTTTTTCTGAGTCTCTGAAAAGTCAAACTTGGGATCCTCTTGTCTCAATTTCTTGAGTAAGCGTTATTGTTAAAAGGATGTACCTCTATGCCTGGCTTGTCTTTTCTTAAATGATCAACTTGTTTGCCTCACTATAATCACACATTAATGCATAATTATTTGCAAATTGAGAAAAAAGGTAGCAGAAATCTGTTTTTCTTTTTCCAACTGAAAAATAAAATCTCAGTGTTAAATATGAACTTGTGCCTGGCAACTCTTAACAGAAAAGGAGCTGGAAGGTGGCATGCTTTGTTCTGAAGGAATGGTTGGCACACAGCTCACATACTGCACATATCTGGGTTAGTCTCTACTGCAGGCCAGGAAGATGACTCAAATGGATAGACACTTGCTGCAGGAGCATGAGGACTGACGTTTGGATCTCTAACACCCAATAAAAGCCAGGTAGGTATGACAACCTGCTCATAATCTCAGTGTTCAAAAGCAGAGGCAGAGGGTGGGAGTGGGGAGGGGACTAGCTACACTAGCCAAATCTGTGAGTTCCAGGTTCACTGAGCAACCCCGTCTTGGAAAATAAGAGGGAGAGCAATAGAGGAAGACACCAGACATCAACATACACCTATACACATATCCACCCCCACATGTGCAAATACACACACACATATGCACACATACCACAGGCATGCACATTTTTTAAAAAATCTAATGTATACAGAAATTTTACAAATATAGGAAGTGGTTCCAAATTCCAAACCAGTCAAAGAAAATACAGAAATCACATCACCAGTTTGATTTCCTCAGTAAGTCTAAAAGACCATTTTGATACAGTTAAGCCCACAGAGTTAACAAGGCTACTATGTTGGTGGTAGTTAAGGAGGCCTGTCTATTAAGAACCACAAATATTTCTGTATCTCTTCTGATAAAACTGGCTCCAGGAAATAATATAGAAGGCCAGTACCCTTACCCACAGACTTTGAAGGGAGGGAAGCTCAGATTTAGAGAACTCTACAGGGATCGTAGTGCATATACAGGGGTTGGTGAGAGTTCAAAAGACGCAAGGCCAAACAGGAATGACCACCTATGCCCTGGTGCCCAAAATAGAAATACTACCAGGGAATAGTACAGAGGGATACCTTCTTACCATGTGGAGAGGGATGGATTAAAGCAGTATGCTTTCCCATCAGACAAATTCATCACTGGGATTCCATGCTGTGTTAGCAAGATCTGTGACACTGTCATATCACTTCCTGGAGGATACCACAGGAATAAGTTCTAATCAGTAACCATGAATGAATATTCACTAATGAGGAAACCTGAACCCTGGCTCACGAGATCCCAGTACTAGTCCTCTGGACTGCTGATACATAATCTATATACTGCTGCTTGGTGCTTTAGCTAAGCCGTTCTGAGGACCACCAGGATCTCTGTCGCCCATCTTAGGGACCCATTTAGTCATCCACCCAGAAAGCATGTCTCCCTGCTATGTAAGAACAGCTATAGATCACTGTAAGCTATGCCCTAAGCCTGGTTCTATAAATGGGCTAAGGAACCATGAACCATAGCTGTATCAGACCAGGGAATCTTACCCCAGGGGAAGAGGAGTACCCACTCATAGGGGTTACCTGACAAGATGGAGTGTAGAGATTCTTCTTTCACCACAACCACCTGTCTGTGGACATCCCTAAAGAGACAGGGAACAGCTTACTCTACACACAAGTCAAAGGCATCAGAATGTCTTCCCTACTCAACATCCTGGTCCCTGTTTATTCCCCCACCTTATTTTGCCCAAATCTACAGAAGAAATTCCAGGCAGCAGATCCAGTGAGCCACTCCCAACATCCACACCCACCCTAAGAAAAACAAAGAGTGTAGCCACTCTCTGCTAAAGGACATGTCATCACCAGTGAGCACTGCTAACTGCTCCTGGGCCACTTCTCTGCTGGGTCCCCACCCGACCCCTACAGAGACCAGAGGCCCCAGCCTGTGCCTGCCTCTCACCAGACAGACAGTGTGGCTGCAGCGGTGAGTGCCATGACGTAGGGGCCTGTGCAGTGCAGAGTGGAGATTGGCGATGGAAGGAGGATGGGAGGGAGGAGACGGCGACCACAGGTAGAGAACACCGACAGCATCCTCTTTTCACAGGCAACACACACCACATCACTGCAAGGGAAGAGGAGGGGAGGCGTCACCGTCACGAGCCAGATGAAATGATGCACAGCCTACCTTCCTCCAGGGCCTTGACGGGCCTCAGACATTTGCACTGAGCAGGTGCTACCACTGGAATGGCAAGGAAAGGGCTATGCAAGGACCAAGGCAGGGAGTCAACAAGGCAGACAGCCTGCCTGAGCACTTACAAAGGGGCTTCTGTTCTCCCCTGTTCACCCAAAGACCTGTTCATACTGATACTGATCAAGGGGTGCAGGTACTTCACAAAGCGACTCAACATGATGGCCACCCAAAATATGTGCTTAACTCATCAGGTAAGAGCAGAGTGCCCAGGTGACAGTCTCCTGGCTATAACTAGTCAGGAAAGTCCAGACAAGGCCTCAGGGAATAGGCTGTGTGTAGGGAAGAGCACCCCTAATCGAGACCAGACACGGCCTCAGAAAACAGGCTATGTGTCGGGAAGAGCACCCCTAATCGAGACGTGGTCCTCAAGGAAGCCTACTACAAGGAGGCCACTGCCTTTCAAGTATGGCCTCCAAGGCCGGGCCACCGGTGCATGTGTTATACCCTAGAAAGACATATGTCTAACCCAGTGAGTCAGGGTATATAGTCTGTATGGGTCATTTTTCCCTGATCCTGCTAAAGAGTGCTCTTAACTCTTCCATTCTAAGGACAGAGCATAAGCAAGACACTCATGTTTACAAATGTCTATTTCAAAGTATGAATAGAGGAAAACTTTGAACAGGAACCAGTTGCAAGGAGGGAGCTCTCTGACTTGACTGCGTTCTGTCTGACCATCTCTCATGGTCAGGGCCTTCCTTCAGCCAGCTCCCAGTAATGAAGCTGTGACATGGGCTGCAACACTGGACAGGGGTCTTTGTAGGCTTGGCCTGTCTAGGAGAAGCTCCCGTTCCTGTAGCTATATTGCTACAGGACAGTCTGTGCTGACATCCTTGGACTCCTGCTGGGACATGCCACTTGACTTAGGACCAGACATAGAGTTGGAACCAACAACAGTACCAAAGGCACAGGAAGCTAGGACTTAAAACTCAGTGATTTTGTGCAAAGGGAAAAATCCCAAGGAAGAACAGAACTGTGGAATCTTTCAGAACCTAATACTATAAACTCACTTGGATCCAAGGGAATCTGAAGATCTCCCTAGCCAGTTAGGTGAGAGGCATTCACACAGGACCTCAAGGCAGGCAACTAAGGATCTAACCAAAACTGTTTTCTGAGTGATCACTGTTGCAAAGCCCTAGTAGAAATATCTGCTACATGAATGGTCATGAGAAATGATCAGACGGAACACAGGGAACACAGTCATATCAAAGAGAGCTCCCTCCCTGCTACTGGGTTCAAAGTTTTCCTGTATTCATACTTTGAAAATAGGTAGCTGTAAACAAGAGACCACTGAGCACCTGAGAGAAAGTGCTGGTTGTCTTTTTCCGAGTAAGCCAAGAAGGATTGGATCCTTGTGCTGCTTAAGAAGGCAGTGGGTGACTGTACTGAACTAAGACAAGCCCCCACCCATATCCCACCTCCCTAGCCAACGGAGCTAGGACATGCAGCACCGTCAGTCCATCCTACCCAGGACACTGGATGAAAATCCAGGGTCTAGGAAAAGCACCTGCCCAGGCCAAGCAGAGGCAGGCAGACCTCAGGCAGGGGTCTTGCTAGACTGGGTAACCCCCCAAGCTTAAAGCCTGCCTGCGACAGTATGAGGGGAAGACACTGACACTGGTGGTAGGGACTGAGAGGTGAATCAATGTTCAGAAGTCCCCGAGGAGTCTGGCCTGGAGCTGTTCTCCTCACAGGTTAAGTCCCATAACTGTGCTGGTGCTGTCCATCATGGCCCTTACCAGCTGCCGGCAGCAGTGAGGACGCGGCTGCTGAGCACAGTCTCCCACTCCTTCCCTTCACGGTTGCACTTCAGGCGACTCAGCCTTATCCCCCCAACAG
The DNA here is from genome assembly GCF_004785775.1 of Grammomys surdaster. Classification (NCBI taxonomy): domain Eukaryota; kingdom Metazoa; phylum Chordata; class Mammalia; order Rodentia; family Muridae; genus Grammomys; species Grammomys surdaster. Next base: position 1,289,072 of record NW_021604647.1, on the reverse strand, counting down.
CAGTCACTTCATTCTCCACCTCAATGTACATGGAGGGGTCAGAGCTCACCTGGATGGAGGAAAGCAACACATGACTTCAGGTAGCAGTGGCCTGCTCATGTGGTGGTTCCTGGAGATGTGGGACACTCAGGGACTGAATGACAACCTGGGATCTGAGGCAGGGCAAAGACAACAAAAAGGCAGACTAGCTGACTGGCCACCAGAGAAGGCTGACAGGGCCTGGGGGATGTCATCTCACAGAGGTGTGTGTAACTTGCCCAAGACTTGGACTTGGGAGTAAGCCTCAGACTTGAAGGATCACCAAAGACTGCAATATTTGATAAGAAAAGAAAGTATAAAAAACCCAATGTGCTCTCCACAGTAACAAACGTCCATATGTAATACTGTGACATTCCATAACCCATATTATCATGGTCTAGTTCAATCCCTGGCATGAAATGGATTCAGCCTTATACGTATCTACATATCTCATCTGTAGAAGCTGGGTTTCTGTATGGACATCCAGGCAGAACAGTTGACAAATTTACAACCTGGGATCTGAGGCAGGGCAAAGACAACAAAAAGGCAGACTAGCTGACTGGCCACCATTCTCTCTGACACCAGAAACCAAGGATGGCTCCGTGTGGTACTGAGAGTTGAAGACACCTGGGGAAGATCTAATAGAAGAGATCTTGAGAGTTTTGAGATGCTGCCTGCTGAAAATACCCAACACACACACACACACACACACACACACAGAGAGAGAGAGAGAGAGAGAGAGAGAGAGAGAGAGAGAGAGAGAGAGAGAGAGAGAGAGAGACTCACATGCGTGCACATATATACATGAGCAAACTACATGGGTGCTGTCCTTCCCTTCAACCTGCTCAACCCTTCTCTATCCACACACACTTAAGGCTGGAAGAGATGGTGCCTATTTTCAAGCACCCCAACATCCACTCAGGCCTCTCACACTATGTGGCCAGAGGAAAAAGACATATATACAGAGTCCAAGAAGGTTGTCTGAGGAGATGAACCAAGCTAGATGCAGAGTTGAGTGGAAAGGCCCCATAATGGGAGAGGCATGGACACAGATGCTGGGCCAAAAGATGAGGGGCATTTGCATACAAGGGATTATTTAGTCTAACACATTTCAATAATTTCATGCTTTAAAGACTCTATTCTTGGGACTACAGAGACAGCTCAGTGGTTTAAAGCACGTGTTGCCCTTGCAGAAGACCTGGTTCAACTCCCAGCACCCATACGGCAGCTCACAACCATCTGTAACTCCAATTCCAGAGGACCCAATGCCTTCTTCTGACCTCTGGGGGCAACAAGCATGAACGTGGTGTACATGCATAGGTGCAGGCAAAAATGTTCATACACAAAAATGAAAATAAAATAAATCTAAAAAGAGACATAAAGAATATATTATTATAAGTCAGGTCCTGAGAGCCAGCTAAAGACAGTGAGACTAGGGCAAAACACAGACACATGTGCCATGGGCACCCAGACTGACACTGCCAAGAGGGATGGAAAATATGCAAGAGGCTTCTCAGAGGACACACAAGTCAGGTCTTGAAAGAGCCGGTATCTATCCAGATTTGATGGTAAGGGCAGCCCTGGTAGTTGTGACTTAAAAGCAAAACTAGAGAGGAAAAAACATGAGGGTAGAAATAGGAGGCTAGCAGTCTACCCCAGTCAGCTAGTATCCCTCCAGAAAAAGATAGACAGCCACTGGAAACAAGTCCCCAAGGTGTGGCAAGATGGGGCCTATATTAGGGGAAAGAGAATGTATGCTCTTGTGAGGGAGCGGTAGGGGTCCCAGTCCTCACCTGGAGGGTGAACGCTCTCTGCGGGCCTGGAATTGGCAGCTTCAGTGCAAGTGTTGGTGCAGACAGACACATGGCCTCCTTCTCTGCAGACAGGGCAGCTGGAGACTAAAAGAGCCAGAAATATCCCTGAGCTCCACCTAAACACTACAGGGGTAGCATTAGAGAAAGTAGGTTACCCAGAGGTAAGGACCTAACGTGAGGCTGGGCCTATTCCCAAGGTATGTCCACCTACTCTGGAAGGCAGAAAGCACAAGGGAATGCTACAAGGATCCCCACCTGACAGATGAGGGGGCTGACATCAGGGGACCAGTTGTGGTGTAGCTATTTCCTCTGAGTGCCATCTCGCCATCATGGAGCAGAGACTGCTGTGGTGACCTACAGAATATGTTGGCCCCACGTCATGGCAACGAAATAAGCAAAGCAATACAGTGATAGCTTGGTCTACAGTACCAAAATGGGGCTGTTACATTCCCTCAGTGAAGTTGGGGGAAGGAGGTTACTAGACTCTCACCTGACATTCCAGACAACGTTCCCTCCCACCACCAGGCTGCACTTTCTTAAGGAGTAGGTTAGAGTACTAAGAGGCAGAAGCTTGACTGAGGGTAGGACTCCAGTAATACAGTTTATATTCTGGACTTAGACGGAATCACTTCTTTGAGCTGCTGGTACACTGTATGAAGTAAATAGGCATTTCTTTTTTGCCTCCGAGAAAAAGTCTTAACAGGCCTACTTAAGAAGGTCTCTGTGAGTAGCAGGCAGGTCTAAAGGAACATGGCCTACAATGAATGGTTTGTCTAAGCCTCTCACACTAATAAGACACCCTCCACACAAAAGGGCCTCTCAAAGAGGCAGGGTGGGACAGGCAAGACAGTCCATAGGCCTCACCTGGACGGACAGAGACATGGGCAAAAGACGAGAATCCTTCCTGGGTCGACCTTTCTTCTTCTTTTCCACGGTCTCTACCTCAAGCTCAAGTTTGCGCTTGGACAGTGAGGAGGACTTGGCCAGGTGGACCTTCTCGTCACTATCACTACTGCTCTCCAGATCCCGGGACCTCAGCTCCTTGACGAGGTTCTGCTCTTTCAACCTGAAATCAAAGACATCTGTAATTCTGTCTACAAAGCCATTCATTACTCTATGATTTTCTCTATTTCCAGGTTTTTATTTATTTTGTTTTATGTGTATGGCTGTTTTGCCTACATGTTATGTCTATATATCATGTGTGTGCCCTCAAGGTCAGAAGAGGGTGCCAGACTCCCTGGAACTGGAGTTAACAGATGTAAGAAGCTACCCTGTAGGTGCTGGGAATTGAACATGGGTCCTATGGAATAAAAACAAGAGCTCTGAACCCCAAGCTACCTCTCTAACCCCTATACATTTTTTTTTAATCCACTCTTCTCAAGAGTTTATAGACAGTGTAAAGAGAGGGATTCTGGCTTCTACTCCAACAACAAGCTTGGCAGCTGATGTCAATAACAATAATTAGCTAAAAAAATGAAAAGCAGGAACTCTTTCTAGACCCATGAAAGGATGAAAGTGCCAGATATGTACTAGACCATGAGTGTGGGCAAGCTTGAGTTAAAACTGTTGGAGCTAGTAGTGACACAAGGGTTCCCACACATTCACCTTTTACATCCAAGGACCCTTCTAGGTTTTCAGTCAAAGATGGAGAAAATTCCCATGGCTTAAGGGAAAGCAACCAGTTTGAAACATGGCCGGTCCACTCTCTAAAACAATCTTCTGCCCTCAGGAAAACTACTCTACCAGGGCCTTGCTCACTGCCAGTGGGACAAGCAAGTAACCATCTCCAGACCCCTCTAGTGTCTGCTCCCAGGAGCAGGATAAAGGAGGATCCATCATCCATGGATTGCACTAGGGATTCTGGTGCAATAACAAAGGGAAGAGGAATCACTCAGTAAGATTACAGAAGGAGCACAGAAGTCAGGGCGCTGACCACTGGGAGCAGGGAAGGAGGCTCTAGGGAGATCCATGGACTTTCTGCTTAACTATTTCAGAAGATCGAGTTCCTGCTCCTTTTCCTTCTCCAAGATAAAATCTCAGAGGGCCTTTTCTTCAACAGATGGAACCTTCGGAGAGACTTTTGATCTTAGGGTGTGAGGCACCGCTCCGATGTCAGGAAGCAACCAGTTTCCCTTTCTTTGTCTGGACTATCCAATGCCCTGCAATAGCCCAAACCAGCCAATTCTAGGAAAGAAAGGGAACCCAACCTACCACTAACCATAGAGAAAGTCTGATTTTCCAGATGAAGGTGGATTCCATCTCTGGGTCTTACACTAGGGAATCTGTCTAGAACAGTCATTAAAAGTCTCCCAACAAAAAAAGGCCCAGGACTAGATGGTTTTGTGCATAATTCTATCAGACCTTTAAAGAAGACCTAATACTGATACTCCTCAAATTATTCCACAAAATAGAAACAGAAAGAACACTACCCAAGCCACAGGTACTTTGATAGATAAACCATACAAAGATCCTACAAAGAATGAGAACTTCAGACCAATTTCCCTTATGAGTATCAATGCAAAAATACTCAATAAAATTCTTACAAACTGAATTCAAGAACACATCTAAACGATCATTCACCACAGTCAAGTAGACTTCATCTCAAGGATGCAGAGATGGTTCAATATATGAAAATCCATCAGCATAATCCACTATATAAAGAAATTCAAAGGAAAAAAAATCACATGATCATCTCATTAGATACTAAAAAAGCCTTCAACAATATACAACAGCCCTCCATGTTAAAGTCTTGGATCGATCAAGAATTCAAGGCACATACCTAAACATAATAAAAGCAATATACAGCAACCAACAGCCAACATCAAATTAAATGGAGAGAAACTTAAAGCAATGCCACTAAAATCAGAGACAGACAAGGCTGCCCATTCTCCCCGTATCTATTCAATATAGTACTTGAAGTTCCAAATAGAGCAATTAGACAACAATAGGAAGTCAAAGGGATACAAATCAGAAAGGAAGAAGTCAAGGTGTCACTATTTCCAGATGATATAATAGTAGATATAAGTGACTCCAAAAGTTCTACCAGAGAACTCCTCCACCTGATAAACAGCTTTACCAAAGTGGCTGGATATAAAAGTAACTCAAACAAATCAGTAGCCTTTCTCTGCAAAGGATAAATAGGCTGAGAAAGAAATTAAGAAAACAACACTCTTCACAATAGTCACAAATAATGTAAAGTATCTAACCAAGCAAGTGAAAGATGACAAGAACGTCAAGTCTCTGAAGAAAGAAACTGAAGATCTCAGAAAATGGAAAAATCTCCCATGCTCATGGATCAGTAGGATTAACATAGTAAAAAATGGCCATCTTACCAAAACCTCAATGCAATCCTCATCAAAATTCCAACTCAATTCTTCACAGAGATAGAAAGACCAATTCTCACCTTCATATGGAGTTTAAAAACAAAAAAAAAACAAAAAACAAACCCAGGATAGCTAAAATAATTCTCAACAGTAAAAAGAACTTCTAGGAAATCACCACCCCTGACCTCAAGCTGTACTACAGAGCAATAGTCATAAAAATGGCATTACATTAGTACAGAGACAGACAGGTAGATCAATGGAATAGAACTGAAGACCACACACCTATGGTCACTTGACCTTTGACAAAGAAGCCAAAACCATACAGTGAAAAAAAAAACCATCTTCAACAAATGGTGCTGGTCTAACTGGTGGTCTACATGCAGAAGAATACAAATTGATCCATTTTTATCTCCTTGTACCAAGCTCAAGTCCAAGTGGATCAAGGACCTCCACATAAAACCAGATACACTGAAACTAATAGAAGAGAAAGTGGAAAAAAAGCCTCAAACTCATTGACACAGGGGAAATTTTCCTCAACAGAAAGAACACCGAATGGCTCACACTCTAAGATCAACAATCGACAATGGAACCTCATAAAAGTGAAAAGCAAAGGACAATTGTCAATAGGACAAAAGAGCAGCCTACAGATTAGGGAACAATCTTTACCAACCCTACATCTGAATGAGGACAAATATCAAAAATATACAGAGAACTCAAGAAGTTAGACTCCAGAAAACCAAATAACCCTATTAAAAAATGGAGTAGAGAGCTAAACAGAGAGCTCTCAACTGAGGAATCTCAAATGGCCAAGAAGCACCTAAAGAAATGTTCAACATCAGTATTCAATAGGGAAACACAAATCAAAACGATCCTCAGATTCTACCTTACACCAATCAGAATGGCTGAGACCAAAACTCAGACAACAGCAGATGCTGGTGAGGATATGGAGAAAGAGGAACACTTCTCAATTGCTGGTGGGATTGCAAAACCACTTTTGAAATCAATCTCAGAAAATTGGAACCGGTTCCACCTAAACACCCAGCTATATCACTACTGGGCATATACGCAAAAGAAGTGCCAACATATAACAAGCTCCACTGTGTTCATAGCAGCCTCGTTTATTTTTTTGGTTTTGGGAGGGTGCTTGCTGGTTTTTGGGGAGGTTGTTTTGGTTTGGTTTTTCGAAACAGGGTTTCTCTGTGTAGCCCTGGCTGTCCTGGAACTCACCCTGCAGACAAGGCTGGCCTCGAACTCAGAAATCTGCCTGCCTCTGCCTCCCAAGTGCTGGGATCAAAGGCGTGTGCCACAAAGCTGGAAACAACCCAGATATTCCTGAATGGAAGAATGGATAAGAATATGTGGTGCATTTACACAATGGAATAGTATTCACCTATTTAAAATGATGACTACATGAACTTTTTAGGCAAATATATGAAATTAGAAAAATATCATCCTGAGTGAGGTAACCCAGACCCCAAAAGGACATAAATGTTATGTACTCACTGATAAGTGGATATTAGCCCAAAAGCTCAGAATACCCACCATATATAACATATGAAGGTTAACAAGACAAAAGGCCAAAGTCTGGATGCCTCAATCTCACTTAGAAGGGGAAACAAAATAATCATAGAAGGCAGAGGGAGGGAGAGACCTGAGTGGCAAGGGGGAGGGGAAAGGGGGGGAACAGGATCAGGTATTTAGGGAGACAGCCCAGAAAGCCAGGAGAATGAATACAAACATGCAGCAGTGTGGGGTGGGGAATGGGGGTGGAGAATGGGGAGAGTGGGGGTGAGGGAACCACTAGAAAGTCCTAGGCACCAGGGATATAGGAGGCTGCCAAGACCCAGTTGGAAATCACATTAGCTGAAATGACCAACAGAGGGGAGATAGAACCTGAAGAGACTACCTCCAATAGATAGTCATGGTCCCCAGCTAAGCGATGGGGCCACCCACCCGTCTCAAAATTTTTAACCCAGAATTGTTCCTGTCTAAAGGAAATGCAGGGACAAAAAAAAAAAAAATGGAGCAGAGACTGAAGGAAAGGCCATCCAGAGACCAACCCAAATTGGGATCTATCCCATGGGCAGACACCAAACCCTGTCACTATTGTTGATACCAAGAGGTGGTGACAAACAGGAGCCTAGCGTGGCTGTTCTGATGCAGATACAGCCAACCTTTGGACTGAGCTTAGGGACCGCAGTGGAAGAGTTAGGGGAAGGACTGTAGGAATTGAAGGGGATTAAATCTCATAGGAAGAACAACAGTATCAAGTAACAGGACCACTCAGAGTTCTCAGGGACTAAGCTACCAACCAAAGAGCATCCATGGGCTGGTCCATGGTCCCTTTTACATATGCAGCAGAGGACTGCCTGGTCTAGCTTCAGTGGGAGAGAATCCGACTGATCCTGTGGAGGCTTGATGCCCCAGAGAAGAGGGATGCTAGAGAGGTGAGGTGGGAATGAGTGGATGGGTGGTGGAGCACACTCTTAGAGGCAAAGAGGAGGGAGATGGGGTAGAGGTTTACTGGAGGGGGACTGGGAAGGACATTTGAAATGTAAATAAATAATTTTTTTAAAAAGTAGAATCAGATTTGGATATTATAGAAGTTCTGAAACTACGAGATTACAATTTTAATAAAGCACCATAAAGTGATAATGTAGTAATGTTAAAGATAACAACAACAGAGAATAATAATAGTAAAAGACTTTTCAAAACCAAGGAAAGATAGCCAACTATAGACCTAGGCTATTTAGAGAGCTCTCAATAACAAATATCCGTGCCTAGACATATTCAAACCACAAAAGAAAAAAAGTCATAGGAAGATGGCAAGATGCAGGACTATCTTTGAGTTGTCTTTGCTTTCTACCTGCTATATTATGAACTACTCTTTGTGAAAAAGTTTTTTCCTATCAAAGGTAGCTAACCCACCCAAGGTTAGCTCCATAAACCTCTCAAACTTATGATATGCCTCTTTGCCCAAATCCTAGACTCTTTCACAGCTGTACCCTTCATGCCAATTAGCCAACTACATTAGATTGTGAGGTCAAGTTCCTAGCAATAGGATGAGACACAGTCATCACCTATCTTAGAAAATAAAAACTAAGTGACGTTCCTACCTGTGAACCTGCTAAGCCTGTTTGGGCTGAATGGCACATTAGGTCTCAAACCAAGGACAAATGGCTGAGTGCCCATTAACAATCAAAGTGGACTTGGCTACCAGGTTCTCCCAGCATCCCTCAGTCCCTAACTGTTACAGGTCCTCCTAGCTGGCACACCCATCTCCTGCCCTAAACTGTTCCAGCCCAGATATTGGGCTGAGCGTCCCTCCCCACAGCTGCTCTTCTCTGTATAATCTAGCCATATTGGTTACCTGCCAGTCTTTTACCTTAAGCCCTCTTAGCTGCTGCCTAGTTCCCCTCTTTCCCTCTCCCTTCCCATCCCCACCTCTCTTCACATGGCTCAGGATCATGCCCACTCTGGACTCTCCCAGATGTTTCTACCTCGAGTTATGCTTTTAACTACAGTAAACCTCCTCCTCCACCATACCTAGAAGCAGCTGTGTCCTTTCCTTTTCATTTTTTCATTCATCTGGTGCCAAAATCCACCTGAGGACAAACTTCTAGTTGACATACCCATTAACAAAGCATCTCCTGTTTTCAAGAAGAAACTGCCATGACAGATTACCTTTGCTTTACTTTTGGTGCACCAGAGTAATTTTTTTTCCAGCTCCCCATGCCACTCCAGCACAATTCAGTGAGAACTTTCCAATTGTGACCCCCAAATAAATCTTTCCTCTCTTAAAAAGCAACCCCCATCCAAAACTCATCTCATGTAAAAGAGAAAAAGACATTACCCTTCCTGCTGAACTTCTTGGGTGAATGGAAATATTTAAAGTATTATTTAAAAAGCAAAAAACCACAGATGCTATGGTTTCAGCAACTTGGGGGGTTGAGCAGAATTATTGCATGAATCTAGAAGTATGGAACCAACCTGGAAATAAAGTAACATGCCATCTAAAACAAACAATATACAACCTAGGAATCCATAGACCTGTGTATGGTGGTACTTATCTGTGATGCCAGCCTTTGAAAGCCTGAGGCAAAAGGTCAGAGAGTTCCAGGCCAGGTAAACCCCATTCCACAAGACAAAAAAAGAAAGTAAGTATTTTCTCAGATAAAAACAAGAGGGCTGGAGAGATCAATCAGTAAAATTTATTATGCAAGCAGGAAAACCTTGGTTCCCTGGAGAGATCACTCAGAAGGTGAGAGTGCTTTCTGTTTAAGTACAAGGCCTGAATTCTCAGAACCTCCATAAGATACCCAGCCCTGGGGTGGCAGAAAGGACTTGGAAACAGGTCGATCCAAGAGTCAACCTAAAACAATGTGTAAAAGAGGATTCTTCAGGATTCCAATGGCAACTGAAGGCAGGCAGTTCTCAAGAGTCCTCCAGGACTCCAGCACCAGACCTTCAAACTACCAAATTCTTGGCATGAGACAGACGTGGTAAAACATACATATATCCACTAGTTACATCAATTCTGTTCCTTTAGAAAATCCTTTGTACAATACGTAAAGGAATTTTCTTATTTAACAACAAGAAGAGCAGTGGAAAGCCTCATCAACAGAAGGAATTATTGGGAATACAGTATCAGAATTTAAAGACAAATGAATACTCACTCAGACCTAAGACAAACTAATAAAAATAACCAATGGAATACACAAGATGTTTGGACACTGTGAAGATGCCAAATTATAAGCATAGAATTCTATGCCAGAAGCATTAAAAAATATTTTCAATATACTCATAGCAGAAAATTCACGATACTTTAAGAGATACCAGATACATGAGACATAGAGAACACCAAACAGACAAAAACAGAAAAAAAAATCCCAATCCCATACCACATTATAACTGAAACACTAAATACAGAGATCATAGAAAGTGTACTAAAAACTGCAAAAGAGAAGTACCTAGTCACATACAGATGTAGGCAGGCCCACATTTATAACAAAATATCAAACAGAATAACAAATGATATCTTAAAAGAAATTTTAAATGACCGAAGGTCTTGAAAAGATGTTTTCCAGTGGCTGGGCTCCCTTGTCCCTAGAGGTTCTTCCATAAATAATCCACAGATTTTGGTTACCTGTCTCTTTTTGTATCTTTGGCCTCCTGGCTGCACCACCTGGTTCCCCTCTCTTTTCCCCTTCACAAGGCTCTCCCAAAAGTGTCTTGTCTCTGGCTGTGCTCTCCCACATCCACACAATAAACTTTCTCCTCCACCACGATGAAAAGCAGTCATGTCCTTTCCTATCTATTTCTTTTTTTTTCATTCAGACATCACAGATCAAATGTACCTAAAACAGCTACAGAATCTTGCACACCAACACCACTGTGCTGTTTAATTTGAACTGTCTAGATCATATGAATGAGAGCATGTTGGGAGGAGGCTGTCTTAATTGTATGGACCACTGTCTGTGTTGGGGGTGGGAGGGCAGCATTCCCTAGGCAGGACTGAGTGTGAGAGAAGAAAAGCTAGCAGAGAGCAAGCAAGGATATGTGCGTTTCTTACCTTTCTGCTCTTGACTGTGAATGTGCTAACAATTCCCTGCCTTGACTTTACCACAGTAATGAACTGTAACCTAGAGTTACAGTAAGTCAAATAAACTTTCTCCCCTAAGTTGTTTCTTCAGAACATTTGTTCCAGAAACAGAAATAAAACAAGTGTAGATGCACATTCTTCTTATCTTCCCCTGAAGTTTTTAATAAACAGATCATGAGCTGTGACAAAAAGGAAATTTGGGTAAATATCAGAAAACTGAAACAATCCCTTTTAGCCTGATCTGACCATAAACAAATCAATCAAGAAATCTAGACTAGAAACTACAAAAGTACACAAACTCATTGAAATTAACAAAATTATTAAGTGACAAGTGAATCCATAATAAAATCATAGATTTTAATGAAAATGAAATCACAACATACCAAAATCTATATAAATAACAGTAATTCTTAGAGGAAAGTTTATAGCAACAAATACCTACACTATAAAAAAATAAAAGAAACCTCAAATGAATAACAATGTGCCTCAGGGCTTGGGAAAAACAATGAGCATGAGCAAATCCCCAAATGAGCAGACAGAAACAATTAATATCATCACAGCAATAAGTAATGAAAAGAAAATACAATAAAAAAAAAACTAAATTAAAACAAGAGTTGGGGCAGTGGTGGCGCACGCCTTTAATCCCAGCACTTGGGAGGCAGAGGCAGGTGGATTTCTGAGATCGAGGCCAGCCTGGTCTACGGAGTGAGGTTCCAAGACAGCCAGGGCTACACGGAGAAACCCTGTCTCAGAAAACTAAAACAAGAGTTGGTTCTTTGAAAAGACAAACAAGATTGGCAGACCCTCAGCTAAACCAACAAGAGAACATGAAATCAGTGAGAGTGAGGAGAACTGGGAGCCATAACAACAGATACCAACAAAATCCAGGCACTAGGACATAAACTGGAAAATCTCAAAGAAATAGATGGATTTTTAGATACATAACCCAAGATAAGAAAAACAAATCAATGATAAGCAATTAGATTAAAGCAGTAATAAAAATAAATCTCCCAAGTAATAATGAAAGTCCAGGTACAGAAAAACTATCACAATTTTGCACAATTATATCAGACATGAGATTAATAATTTGGAACAACAAGTAAAAAGTACTTGCCACCAATCCTGAAATCCTGAGTTCAATATCCTGGCACTCACAGGATATAACAAGAGACTCTATTCCTGAACTTTACGTGCATAAGGTGGCCTACATATATCTACAGATGCTAACATACATACTACACTAAATAAATAAATCGCTATAATAAAGGATACATTAAACTACCTCGAGACTCGACATTACCATAGTCAGCTAGCAAGAAAACAAATAATAAAATAAAATGGTGAGAATATGAAAAAAAAAAGTAACCCTTTTTCACTGTCTGAAAATCAGTAAACTACCATATAACTCAGATATACCACTCTTGGGCACAGACCAAAACGACTACAGTAAAGCTTACACATCATCTTTACTTATGCTCTGTGATAAAAAGAGATCAACTTAGACATCCAAGAACAGATGAATTCTGTTTCATACATACAATGGCATTTTACCCACTTATAAAGAAAAATGAAATTATAAAATATAAAGAAAATGGATGGAACTAAAAAGTAGCACATATTAAGTGACCAGGCAACCCAGGCTCATAGTAATCACTTCTTTCTCAAATGCAGATCCTAGGTTTTAATTTTTATATATCTGTATTTATGTGACAATGAATTTGGAGTCTAAGAAAGAAGACCATGAAAGGAGACAAAACAGGTATAAAGATAGGAGGAGGGAAGTACAATCCATGTGACACGAATGCAGAAGACAGATACTAGGAGTCAAAAGGCTAAGCTAGAGGAAAGCAGAGAGATGGAAGAGAGAAGAAGAGGTGTAGGACCAATCAAAAGTAAGAGTTTTGAAAAAGCCATAAGGAGACCTGATACTTGGGAAGCTAATGAAGTTTTAAGAAGAAGAGTCAATGGAGGTGCTAGGCAAGAGTGGATGAAGCCACCAGAAGAGAAGAGTCAATGGAGGTGCTAGGCAAGAGTGGATGAAGCCACCAGAAGAGAAGAGTCAATGGAGGTGCTAGGCAAGAGTGGATGAAACCACCAGAAGCCGCCAGGTAGTAAATAAAAAGTCTCCATGTCAGGACTAATTCCTTACAAGACACTGTTTAGGGAGCCTTGAGAGCCCCAAAACAACATAAGCAATTGCCACTAAGGCTGATTGTCTACTAGATGATAAAGCCCTATTGCCAAAAATACCACATGCTCTGAAGACATGGAAAAATCAAGCTAAAACTGGAATGGCCCCGTTTTCCTTGCTGGCTAGTCCTCATAGTGCCAGGAAGTACTATACAGGTGGATGGGCCAGAACTGTCATCAACAATCTTACTATGCTATGAACCTTCATGCTGCATATAAACTGACTGATCAAGCACCATGTGCCCATTGGTACAACAGTGGCAAGCCTGTCATGGTGGCAACATGACAGGCATATCTGTCTTATCAGAACTGAGGCCCACTCACCAAGAAGAAACTCTCTTGATGGGTACTGTAAACTTCAACAGAAGCCCGTGAGACCATCAACCCCAGTCTAGAAGCTAAACAGATATGATGTACCTATCAAACTGCCTTTTTCATAGATCAGAGCTGCTGCCAGCCTTGATCAAAGACTCTTCATGGACAGCAGTAAATGTAACTGGTCAAAGTACTGAGAATAAGTGAATGCTGAATGCTCATCCATAAATGGGGAAGCTTTATCACACCCTTCTCGTGTATGAAGAGGTGGAAGGGTTTGCCAGACTTTAGGGACAAAGCTACGGAGAGGCCGTCCCTGGTGTTCAATAAAACTGCCAATTCAACTTTAGCCTCAGCTTCTGAGTCAGCAAGTATACTACTAAATAAAACGGTGATTGGCCATTAGAACTGATAAGCCATTCACAACAGATCTCAAGGAGTACAAGGTCTTTCCAGCTATAGTACTTCACCACTCTCTCCAATCAGCATTTAGTTCATTCAGTCCAGAATTCTTTCCATTCTTCTAAACAGATTTCAGTACCTTCAAATAAGCGTGGAACTCCCTCTCAACAACTATCCTACAGAATATCCTCTGGGGGATTTCCTGCAAAAGTGTGTGTCCTCTCAAAAGTTTTAAATTTCAAGGACTTTTCAGCAATCTATTTTTAGATGCCTGTACTTTTAATAGCAAATCTAAGAAACAGATGTCTAATCCAATGGTATACAGATTTGGTTTTCTTGAGTTTTACACTTTTAGTTCTTATATATAGTTCTTTGATCCATATTGACTTAGTTGTGATAATCAAAATGAAATACTAATTGCATCTTTTAAGTCTTTAAGTATATTTATTTTATAATCTCCTTCTAACAATTCTACGATCAGATTTATCAAGTCCTAAACTTACGCTCTTTACATCCCTGATATTTCTACACAAGAGACTTTCTTTCCCTCCTTCTCCCTCACAATCCCCCTTTTTCTCACACCCACATGGTCCTCTGTCTCGGATCCCAGCATGCTGTGATTACACGGTGTATTACCATGGCAAGCTGGACTACTTCCTCGAGTGTTTTATTAAGTCTATCCTGGTACTGATTTGTTGGTGGCAATACTTTATCCTTTGGGAACAGAAGAATGTCTCCAGATTTACATCCGGAGGCAAGTGCCTCCAGATAGCAACAAGAGCAAAACCCTCTTTTGTGCTCATTTCCAGGTATAGTGGCTTGCAGCTGGCACAGGTAACGTTACACTGACTCCAAGGATACCTAACCCTGGAACAAGCTCAGACATTCCAACTTCTCTGCCATGTTTTTGAGATATCAGTTGGGTTTTTTGCTAGCACTCAACTCTCAATGGAGCCGAACTTTTCCAAGTGGTTTGACTTCAAAAGTGACGCAGTTACAATACCTACATGTCTCAGAACAAAGACTTTTTGTCTTGAACTGATGTGGCCATCAAAACTCAAGGTCCTTTGCTAGCCTGTCACCTAATATTTACAATATTAAGCCCACTGCTCTGCACTTTTTTGTTCACCCACAGATTTGAGGTCATGGGTGCCGTGAAATATCACATATTTTAGAGATCTGGGTTTGTTTGTTCACTTGCTTGCTTTTTGCTTGTTTGGAAACAGGGGTAGTCCTCTGTGGCCCAGGCCAACCTAGTTGTCTACTGTATTAAGAAGATAGAAGAAATAGATAAGTCGCACTAAGCCTGCATTGTTTAGAGGGCCACGAGTCTTACAAAGACCTAACTTAAATCCCTTGTGTCACCTCTGAGCAGAAGACCTTGCCGTGCTCACTGTTACAATAGTAGAACCTTCAATTTTCCCAAGCACGTATTTCCTCCATTTCTCAGCAAACTCTGGGATCCAATCAAAGGAGAGCATTCTTGACAGGTGGCTACAATGCCAGCTCCTGTGCCTCTTCCCTTTCTACCCTTAGGCTACAACATCCTCCCCACAGCACCTTCCAGCCACCTCCGTACTGTTAGCAGGCACTGCTTCTTTCACTCACAGAGGCCTCTGGAGTCTTGCCCTCCTAAAGGCAGCAGGATGTGTGGTGGAAGTCCTGAGGAGATATAGCACCTACCAACAACCTACCTTTCAACAGCTGTTGGAATCACATTGGTCAAGGAAGGAGCACCTGGTGTGGCTTTGGACCGCTCTGTGAACCGGGAATCAAATGCTTTCATGGGTTCAATCTTGGATGGGGTTGTTAACACAGAGGGTGATAATGCAGCAGGAGTAGAGGTAGCATTCATACTGCGGGGGGGGGAAAAAGATGGGAGATCCATCAAACACAAGCAACACAGGACTTACATAACTTGGAGCTCATCTAAAGAAGCCTAAGCATCAACCTTCTTTCTACAAATACAAGAAAACTCCAAAATAAAGTCTACTGTTTTTGGTTTGTTTGTTTGTTTGTTTGTTTGTTTGTTTTTTGTTTTTTTTTCTCCCAATGTTCATCCATTAAGATTCTGGAAGTCTATCTGAGAAATTCAAGGGCAAATGTATTCACATTGTTCCCTTTGTGTTTTTCAAACAATTTTGAGGGCTAGACAATATGCCAGGTCTCCACAACTTCAATACAGCATGTCCACCCCAAGTGATTCAACTACGGGTTTGCCACTTCCACAGTAACTATAGTGGAAGCCCTCACTGGGCTCTTGGAAGTCATGACCTAATCCTGCCCTTCATCTTCAGCCTAGTCCCCTTGGTCCTAAGTGGGCTCACCCATTGTTCACTGGAATAGTGGCAAAGTCTTCGCACTTTGTGAAAAAGCTTGTCCAGCTTTCCTCCTGCTCAAATCTACCCTAATTCCTGAGCAAAGTGACGAGCCCTTGGTTTACCTCATGTAGACTGCTCTACTTCCATCTGCCTACATCACATTCCCATACCAGAATCCTGGCAATCATCCCCAAAGGCACTCTTTTCCCCTCCCTGATCTTTATTTCCAAGTCACAAAACACTGCTCGGCTCTGGTGGGACCTATCCTTACCCCAAACCCCTGGCTTGCTTCCTGAATACTGAGCTGCACTGCCTCCTCTCTGATGTGCACTCATTGTTTGATGAGCAGTGACATCATGCCAGAGACCAGAAGGAGGCTGCAGGAACCTTAAATTTGATCCACTGACAGAGAAGCACTTGCCCTTATCAATTATGAATGATATTTACATTTGGGATTCATTGCCTATTGGAACCAGCTTCCTAAAATGCAAGTCCCAAAGCCTCTGTCGCCCTCTGAGAAAAGCCCAGGATACCTAGCTTAGAATAGGAACCCAGCCTTTCCTCCTCTTTTCCCAAACTACCTAAAGGACTTGAAGCTCTGCTTTTGCCATTGTCCTGGATCTCAGTTTTCCCTTGATTGTCTTGCATGGGCTCTGAGAGAAACACTTCCTATAGTATCGACAAAACCTGCTTGCTAAGCCTCGCAATGGCCAAATAACCCTTTCAGCAAAAGGACCCCAAGAGCTACCCTGCAACCCTGAAGATGCCTCTTCCTTATTGAAGGACAAGTACCTGCCAATTAAGGCCCTGCCATGTACCTGGTCCTTACAGTGTATAGTCCAGAGTAGGAATGTGGCCCATGTTCACTCTTACACTCCCCCAGTCCCAACTAGATATGGCAGACAGTGAAAACATGGACTCAGTAAATTTGATTCTAAGAGTGATGGGGAATCTACATGCTCACAGGATCACCCTGGCAGGGATGAAGCATGAAACTCACAGCGTAGTAGAGGCCACAGCCAGAAATGTCAGGCCATCTCTGGTCTAGGTCTGCTGGAAAGTAGGTTGATTCAGAGACTAACTTAAACAAATCCTCCTATTTAAGGAAGATCCTCATTTTAAGCATTTCTTCTCTTTTTTAGAAAAGTGTCCATGAATTAATAAGGGAATGAAACTTTTTTTTTCAATGATGTATTTTATGTGCATTGGTGTTTTGCTTCCCTGATGTCTGTGTAAGGGTTTCAAATCACTTGGAGCTGGATTTCAGACAGTTGTGAGCTGTGATATGGGTGCTGGGAATTGAACCCAGGTCCTCCAGAAGAGTAACCGGAACTTTCAACTGCTGAACCACCTCTCCAGCCCCTAGAATGAGACTCTTATCTCTGGAACCTAAAGTTTCTCCAAGGACATGGCTGGTCCCTGGTGTCTACTAACCTGTCCTTACTGACAGACTCGCCTGTAGGCCTGGCACTGGTGGCTGCCACTGGTTCTGTGCAAGGCTTTGAGGCGCCGAAGGAGGGGGTACTGGAGTCCAGGGGTAGTAGCTGCTGACCACTAGGAGAGGAGAGCATGGTGCCTGCTAGGGAGCTGGAGAGTGGGATGCTGTTGAAGAATGCCGTGGAGAAGTCCCTGTCATCAACAAGGAAAAGTAAATCAGCACAAAAGTGTCACATGTAATATTTTATAACTTCTAAATAACATTTTTCTGGGTCTTGAGGCATGGGTAACTTGCAAAGTTGAGAATTTAAAAAATTAAAACATTTAATATATTGTTTAATTGACTCTAAAGTAAACTAGTAATACACATACAACTGCAGAAGACAACCAAGCTGCTATCTGAAATTGTTACATGCTACTGAGCCTACCACGCACCCTGCAGCATTTATAGTGATCTCCTTCTGGAAGAGCTGTAGGATTTCCTACTGGATGGGCATGTAATTTACTTAACACAGAGTCTACTGAGAAGCAGGTTTACCTCCCTGGTCCTGTGACATACAGAAGGTATGATATAAGTGTTGAAGCTGAGGGACCTGGAGTAGGGCAGCCAGGGTAACTCCCTGGCCAATTGCAAGTTCCCACACTTGTGCATCTCAGTCACTTTCACTGTGACTCAAGTTCTCACCTGCCAAGTGCTTAGACTCTCTCTAATGGGTTAGGATTAAATCCTGATTATAGAATATTGTGTAATACACATAAAGAGCACATAGCAGACGCTGAAACATATGGAATTAAATTGTCTTGTACTAACCAATTCCTGTGTAATGTGGAATATATTCAGAGAAATGTAGTCAGAGTAGTAGATACAATGTTTGCTTACATATGGTTCTGGTAAGCATTTCTAAAGCTCTCTCCTTAGTGGTTAAGTCACAAGCCACTTAGAAGAGTACCTATTTCATCACAACCTGAAAGGTTTTTTGGTTTTTGTGCTCCTGCTGCTGCTGCTGCTGCTGCTGCTCCCGGTGGTGGTGGTGGTGGTGGTGGTGTTTGTTGGTTAGATTTGTGGTACTGGGATAGAATCCAAGCCTTACACATGTAAAGCAACTATAATATCACTGAGCCACATACCAATACTTCCTTCTATTTTGATAAAAGGTTTTATACTAGGTTACACAGGTGGGCAATGAACTCATTCTGTAGCCTAGATAGGCCTCCTGAATGGCTAAGATTACAGGTCTGGCCTGCAAAGACCACCCTTACAGTTTTATCAAATTTCTTGCTATCAGTCAATTTGATGGGTAATAAATAGTATTTTACTACAGTTTTGCTCCAAAGGAACAAATGAGAAAAAAGAGTTTTTGTTACTATCAATTTTAGCCTAGCTAAAATATTGTCATTTTGGTGTGATTTAAATTTTACATCATTTATGGAAAATATCTTTTGCCTCTAAGATTATAAAAGTATTTTTCCATGGAATTTTATAAAACTGTAAGCAAAAGTGTTTTAAGGCCAGGTATGGTAGCTCACATCTTTAACATCAGCAATTAGGAGGTAAAGGAAGATGGACTTCTATGAGTTCAAAGCCAGGGGGTCCTGGCCAGCCACAGCTACATACTGAGTGAGACCTTGTCTTTCAAAACAAAAGTTTTAAGTGACAACAAAAGAAATAAAACAAGCAAAAAGCTGCTAAGCTTGTAGAGGTTTCTGCTTTTAAATTGGTAAAGAGGGTGAGATTCAATGTGGTTTCTAGAGAAAAAAAGTCATCCTATTGCTCATATGCTGAATTGGCCAATACCTCACCACTAATTGAGACACTTCCTCTAAAACTTCCTTAAGGCAGGCATGGTGGTGCACACCTTAAATACCAGCACATCAGGAGGCAGAGACAGGTGGAGCTCTATATGAGTACAAAACCAACCTGGTCTACAGGACTAGTTACAGGTTAGCAGGGAACATAGCTAACCTGTTTTTAAACTCCCTTGAATGGGGTAGTGAGAAGACTTGGTTAGTAAACTACTTCCCATAAAATCATGAGGACCTGAGTTTTGATCTCCAACAATCACATAAAAAGCCAAACACAACGCCATGTGCCTGTAATCCCAGTGCTAGGGAGGTGCAGACAGAAAAGTTGGTACTTGTTGGCCAGCCAGTCTAGCTGCCTTAGTAAGCTCCAGGTCCACAAAGAGCCTATCTCAAAAAATACAGTAGAGGCAACTGAGGAAGACACCCTACAACAACTTCCGCCTCCACACATGCCCACACATTTGCACATGTACACACACACACACAGACACACAACTTCCTTGAATATTTGAGACTTTTGTGGAAATTCTATTATATGCCATTGGCCTGCCTATACATCCGTTACTACCTCCCTGTTTAAAATGTGTTTACATTTTATTATCTGGTAGAGTTAGTTGTCCCTAATCAATATCTTTGCGTTTCTTTCCTTCTGAAATATCTCAAATATTACTATTTCTCCATATAACTTAAGAATTTCCTTTCTAATTCTAAAAATTATGAGTATTCCTCTTGGTAAATATTAAATTTGTTTAGGAATAACTGGTGTTCTTGATATGAATGACCTTAGCTACTTTCTAGCACATCTTCTGACTTCTATTTTGTTCTCTTTGGGCTCTCAGAACTCTTTATGTGCATGTAAGGCATTCTGCAGTGAGAAGTGCATGTTTCTATACATGTACACGGAGAGGCCAAAGGTCCGTAACAGTCATCTATGTCCATTACTCTTCATCTTTTTCGTTTTTAGATACCATCTTTCTCACTGAACCTGGAGCTCACCAATTCAGCTAGAATAGCCAGCCAGTAAGCCCCAAAGATCTGGCAATACACACACACACACACACCAGTACCTGGGTTTTAACCTGATTCTGGGGATAGGAATTCAGGTCCTCATGTTTGTGCAACAAGTATTCTACCCACTGAGCCATCTCCTATGCCAACTACGCAGAATCCTTGAATTGTTCTTCACAAATTTACATTATTTAGTTCAACCCGATAGTGTACACCTGAAAGTCCTGCTACTGAAGAGGATAAGGTGAAAAGGTTACTTGTACTTCCAAGTTCAAGATCAGCCTGGACACACAATAAAATGCTGTCTTTAAAAAAAAAAAAAAAAAAAAAAATCGCCGGGCAGTGGTGGTGCACTCCTTTAATCCCAGCACTTGGGAGGCAGAGGCAGGTGGATTTCTGAGTTCGAGAGTTCGAGGTTAGCCTGGTCTACAGAGTGAGTTCCAGGACAGCCAGTGCTACACAGAGAAACCCTATCTCGAAAAAGAAAATCATTTGTAAATGGGATTTCCTCGTTTATATCTTCTGAAGGAACCACTGTTAAAGGTATTCCTCGATCTTGTTTGTACCCAGTGTGTGCTTTCACTCACGGAGTCTCTCCAGGACAGGAAGCTGCTATGTAGCCAAGACTGCCACAAACACATAACTCTCCTGCCTCTGCATCCTAAATGCTGGAATGAGCAGCATGTGGCAGCACATAGCAGAACAATGAGCTTTATTATTGTCTATTGCTATCTACAGCAACCTCAGTGATGTATATCTAGATCATGAACCTTGAATAATGGCATATTTCATGGTCTCCTGTGAACTCAGTGTTGACTAACTACAAAGAGCCTCAAAGAGGAATATTAAATGATAATCACGGGAGTAAAATGTCATTTTATTTCTAAATGTGAGATGAAAAAAAAATACTAAATTACCAGCTAAAGAAACCTCTATTTTCATTTCATTGATTTTGAAGTTAGAATAATATTAAATTTTATGAAAATGCCCCTTAAGCAACTATGGAACCCAGGTATGGGTGTGATGTGTGTGTCTATATCATTTATTTGATCATCTGACATGTAGCTTAAATTATAGTCCATAATTTTGAACATCTTTACTTATGTAAAATAAGCCTTATTTGATTATGAAATTAGATTGTTTTATTTTTGAGTTAGTTTTTTTGTTTAGATAAATATGCTGCCCTGGTGGGCTTGGAACTGCCTATGTAGACAAGACAGGCCTGAAACTCACAGATCTCTGCCTTCTTCTGCCTCTCAAGCGCTGGAATCAAAGGAATGTACCACCACCATGCCCAGCCCTGACATTAGCATCTGAACATGCTATAAGGTTCTCCATATAACTGTATCATTAGGAGTTTGCACTGACATCTAGAAACTACATAGGTCTGAAATGTGTTAGGTTCTTTGTGGTGATGAAGTCTATGCTGTCCAGGCCTGAGCTCAAGGGCTCATCTTGCCTCAGTCTACTGAATAGCTGGGACTATGTGATATAATATAGTAAATCGCCGTCATTTAGATTTAAGCTTCCTTTTTATCTCTGTACTAGAATGTATAACATGTTATAACAATTTTCCCATGAAGGCTTCTTAATCTGGTAGCTTTAAAGAAAGCAAACACAATGTCTTGTCCAGCAATACATCACTTTTAGTAATTACATGCATGTGTGTATGTGTGTGTGTCTCATACTTTTGATTCATTTTTTTAATCTGTGAATATCTCCCACTTATAATTACCTTGCATATTTGTTTTTCTTTCTTGATTGGCTAATAATTTGATATATAGCTATTTGTTTCAATGTAGGAATCAGGAGGGTGAAACATAACATAAAAATTTATTAACATAATCGATCAAGTTCTGATACCAGAATTAAGTGCCCGGTAGTAGAAAGCTGACTCAAGAACAGCAGGGAAGACCCTATGTCCTCTGCGTCCTCACTAGGAAGAGCATGGGAAGATCCAATGGATCACTGTGCATCAACACTACCTCCTTCCCTACTACAGACCTGCAGTGCGCAGAGCACATGGCCACACCTGATTCTAATAAAAGTTAGAAAGTGGCCTTACCCTATAACGGGAAAGGGTAGGTTAAGTCAACTGTCTGAGAGGAGTCAAGCAGGTTCTGAACATGTGTCTAGTATACCTAGCAGAGAAGTGAGTTTAGCACATCTTACGCACGTTAGTTTTCAAGGGATACAAGGAAGACCTGGAACAGCTCATGGATGAACAACTGAAAAATGTAAAGGGCTATTATACAGTCTCTGTGAAAGACTTCCTAATGAGAGACACCTGACAACGGATGCTTTCACAAAAGGATTTGGCACCCTTTGATTCAGCCTGTCGTTTCTAGAGAACAATCACTACAAACACACATCCAACTGCAGATACGCAGAGAACAGCAAATGCAAAGAGATCACACTCCTCCTCCTCCCTGCCTCCACAGAGTGAGTGATACATCTCAGAGCCCTACTCTCTGCCCAGCAGTTCCACTTCAGGAACTGCCCAAGAGAACAGTCAAGTGTGTGTTCAAAGATTAATTTTCACAAGAACTGGACACAAAATAGAAGTCCACAGTTAAGAACCTGGTTCATTAATTCATGGCGTATTCAGACACAGAAATCTGGATAATCAGCAAACAATGCTTCAGAGGACTATTTATTTTGTGGATGAAAGTCAAGATACATTAACAAGTGGGGAAAGACTGGAAATACAGATGTCAAAATGATAACTGAGGCTAGATTATGAATGATATTTATCTTCTTCTTTGGACTTTTACTATCTTTCTAAATTTTCAACTATATGTCTTTCATAATCAAGGGAGGAAACTGTTACAAGAGGAAGAAAGCGTAACTTCCTTTCTTGCCCTACAGTACCTTGCCAGCAGCTAGGCAGCGTAGAGGCCCACTCAGTTCCTACCCTTCCAAATGTGTGGAGAGTATATGGAGAGCCCTATGGACCACAGGGCTGTGAGAGTATGGGGGTTGGCCCCAGAGTCTTCCAAGATCTTAACTGGCTAACTGACAAAACAAGAAAAGCAGACCTCCCCAGACAAGGTCACAGAAAGCTTGGTGAATGAATGAGTACCCAGTGTCCAGCTGTGCTATGCAAAGAGGCGTGATTCTCCTCCGACCATCTGCTGTCCGTGTTTCCACTTGTTTCTTCAAAAGATTCTGTAGAGTCAAATAAGTGAATATAAAAGTTCCAGCTAACCACATCCAAGTATCAAAAACTCAAGCTGTCCTTTCTTTACCCTCTATGAGAACAATTAGCTCTTGTAGGAAACCAGCATGAACTATACAGTATGGGCAGCAGCAGTCTCAGTGCTGCACAACAGAATTCCAGGACTTGGTGTTCATGTTGCCTTCCAGCCGCTAGCACCCACCATTCTTCTCTCCCCTCCTATGAATTTGACTACGTCTCTTCTCATCAGGCAGAACTTGTGCTTCTGCCTCTGTTCCACTGTTAAGTGTAAGCATTAAATGTAGATATGACTCCTATATCTCACTATGGTGATGGAAAGTAAAGGCATCTAAGGATATGTATTCTAATTCTCCTTCCATAGACTTGTTGGTACAAAGAAAGTCAAGCAGCTGCCAAACTTAGATACATCAGCAGGACATGTTTTTGATTTGATACAGAGAAGCATCAAAATAGAAAGTTCCCAGTTGAACTGGCTCTAAGAGCCTTCTTCCCTGTAGTCAGTACCAGGCATGACCAAACTTAGGCTGTAAGCACATGACATCAACAGCCATTAGGTAATTCAGGGGCCTTAAGATTAAGGTATAAACTTGTAAGCCACACTCTTGTCACAAAGCGGTGACTCGCAAACCAACTTTATGTTTAAACATAAATAAATAAACATGTCACTCTCTAACACAGGCTGAGCTAGAACATATTACATATAGCCCAGGCTGGATTCAAACTTGCAGTGATCATCCTGCCTCAGCCTGCCAGGTGCTAGATTTATAAATACGACTCATCATGCCTGGCTTCCAAACTGACTTGTCATGGTTTCCTTCCTCCATAAAAGGCTTATAACTGTGGTTTCCAATCATACGTTCTGTCAGATTGACCTAGAGAGACGTATTGACCTCTACAAGCTCCTCAACATGATTACTTTCTCGATTCTCAGTGAGCTCCACGCCTCTGATGCTGCCCTGCTCCGTTATCCCTGTCCACCAGTAAAACACAGCCTTCCAGAAGAGGGGATCCAAACAGCTCTAAGGGCAAGCAGAGAGATGAGTAGGTGAAGGCTTTGCAGTTTCTGCAATTATAACCCCTTCTGTTGCTCCCTGGGGAATAGAGACCTATGATAAAGGTTTAAAGCCATTATCAGCATGGGCCCAGCTGGCTAGGGTCCATCCAGCCTCATACTCACCACATACCCTCTTCACCATCACTCATGCTCCAGCCCTATCTTTGTGCCCTGTGCAAACCTCCAGTTCCATGTTCCATCTGTTCACCCCCTTTGCCCTGTCTCTGGGCATGTGCTCACGTCTTTTAGTGCCACTGGACCATGCCCTCACCTTTCTGATATCTTCTAGACTTTCCCCATTGACCACACCCGTGACTGAGGATGTTGAGCTTGTCTCCCTAGTAGTGGCATTCTTCTGATCCAGCTGCTGCTGTTGCTGTCTCCGCTGGTACTTGAGCATCTCAGGGTTCTCAATAACAGCTGTGGAAAGCTGGGCCTCAGTCATTATTGCCAGGCTCTTGCCGTAGGTGGACTGGTGAATTCGGCTCTGTTGGAAGCAGGGAGAGGTTCAACACATGGGTTTGAGTATCACCATGGCTGAAGTTGCCAACCAGCAGGTGCAGTATAGTGCTGACTCTCCTGGCTCTAAGAGCAGAACAGCCCAGGAGGCCAGCTCGCCATCAGTTCCCACTGTCACTGACTAGACATGTCTGTCAACATCTCTCATCTCTCACAAGATGGTCACAGCCTCCTGTACATCTACAGTTGGGAAAACAGTGAGATACTGACAATAAATCACCTTTTACATTGACTAGTACAAAACATATGGCCATGAATACTGTTTCAACTGAAATGCAGATTCCCATGTTACACCAAGAACCCTAAGCACTCTTACAGAACCAACATGCTCTCTCTGCTCTTATGGATGCCGGCCATCATGGCAGGAGGTCCCATGCAACTAGCATTGCCTCTAAAGAGTACTGGAGGCTTCTCTGCTCACTCATCATGGTCCTTCTGAGCAGGATCTCCTCCCAGCCCCAGGCCTTGTTAATCCTCTGCATAACAAGCTAGACAAGAACTTCAGGAGAAGAGGGGCGGCATCCCACAACATCGTATTAAGCAGTTTTCATAAAAACATGCCAAGAAGCAGATCCACAAAAAGATGTACAAATGGCAGTACTGTATCCTGCCCAAGAAATAGGTACTAGAGATAATCGGTATCTGGCTAATACCAGATGATGTCTAGTTAGAGTTAGTAGGCAGCCTTCTTCTATGACAAGGACCGAGACTCACTCCTGTTAGGACCTAAGTAGCCCAGGAACCTTCCCCTTCTACTGTCCTGTCTCCTGTCCCTTCTCCCAAACCCAACCTCTGTAATCTTAAGCCAAATTTTGATCTTGGCCAAGATTTTTCTAGAGTTCCTTAAGCATAGAGTCACTGTCAATGGTCTGGGAAATGGTAAAGTATACGGGACTCTTCCACAAGCTCCCACAGTGACTCTCCGAGAGGCGCAGAGGGCCCAGTGAAAGCTCTCACAGTGACTCTCCAAGAGGTACAGAAGGGCCAGTGATCCTTGATGACAGGGATAAGGCAGATGAAGATTCTAGGTCACTCAGAAACTTACTCCTTCTTTTAAAAAACACTGATAGGCTGTCCCCCATTCCAAGCACAGTGCATAAGGTAGACTCCACCCCAAGGGATTTACATCTTAGTTGAGGATGGTGGTGTCGCACAGTAGATTAAGAGGTAGCTTACCCCCAGCAACAGCATCACTAAGAGGATAGCTGCTGACCTGCTCTGGGCTTCCACAGAGCTCCATTCAGACAAATGGATATAATACCCCATTAACGGTTGGCAAAAGTCTGTCGGTAGAAAGAACAGTTTCTGTGTCTACAGCAGGTAAAGCAGAGCCTTTCCCAAAGCCCATAGAGAAGTACAGGGAGGCCCCATGCTCTGAGAAGAGACATAGATGAGGGAGCCTGACTCAAAGGCAGCATGCCTAGTTCACACATCCACTTTCTACTTAAAGGCAAAGTGGTTCTGACAAAGGGCCATGCTATTTTTTTAGGCTCGGTTACCTCACTGATGAAATAGATGAGACCTGCTTTACAAATGTTACTGTCATAAAATAACTCAAGTCCTTTCTTATAGCATCTAGGGAGACAAGGGTTACAAAGAAACTGAAGGAGGGAAGGAGGGGGAAAAATCCACACCACAAAAGAGGGCACAGGTCAAACACAAAGCTAAGAAGCAACAACAAGCAGATCTCCATGGAGCTTAGTCCAGTTCCTACTTTTCAGTAATTGGGTTTGGTCTCTTGGTGCAAAGACCCTCTTGACAAGGTTTCTACCAAGTTTTGAACTTTAACTTATTTTTTTAACATTTTTTTTTTTTTAAATAAAAATGGCCAGGCAGTGGTGGCTCATGCCTTTAATACCAGCATTCAGGAGGCAGAAGCAAGAGGATCTCTGGGAGTTTGAGGTCAGCCTAGTCTGTGAATTACAGAACAGCAAGGGCTACACAGAAAAACCCTATCTTGAAAAAAACAAACAAAAACAAATAAACAAAAAATGGTTCTCCATTGGTAGTCCTCAAGAATCCCTTATAGGCGGTCCTTAAAACAACATGAACCGTGACTCGCTGAGTGACCACAGCATTTGCTCATTATGTGTGAGGGAGGTCCCAGGTTTGATCCCCAGCATCCAAAAGCCTTACTTTGCAGGTGATTGGTCTGTTTTGTTTGTTGATTCATTTTAAACCAGTCTTACTATGTAGCTCAGGCTGGCCCTGAACTCTCTGCAGCCTCTTTGGGATTAAAGGTGTATGCCTGAACTCAGTAATTGTATGAAGTTTAAATGATAAATGCATGCAAAACTCATACTTGGGCAAGAACCTGGCATAGATACTATCAGTGACCAGTATTAGCTGTCACATACTGCTGCTATGAGAGCATGAAACAAGAGGATGAAGGACATGACATAAACAAGGACCGCCATGGAAGTTACTCCATCTCTCTCTCTCTCTCTCTCTCTCTCTCTCTCTCTCTCTCTCTCTCT
>NW_021604647.1:1246072-1261490 GCF_004785775.1 Grammomys surdaster | reverse complement strand
GCGTCCTTACACCACTGCTCTCCCACTCACACGCAGATGCCCAATGTATTCTTTGCTCAAATACTTACTTCTGACATGAGTATTTATTATTAATCCATTCTTTTTCAAAAAGGATTAACATAATATATAAAAAGCAACATTTTAGAATAGTTAAGAAATAATGTGTTCATATCTTCCATGAGAAGAGAACCCAATTGAAGAGGTCTCAGAGCCAGGATCGCAGCACACAGGCCACAAGCCTACCTTTTCCTCCTCACTCAGAGGGTCTCCAAGTTCATCCTGAGAGAAATCAAGGAACGCCACAGAGCCGTCCATGGAGCACACCAGGATACCCAACCCATTCAGAGTCCTGAAAGAGACAGCTGTCAGCAGCCTAGGTGGACAGTGTATCTGAAGTTGCCACAGGAAGATGCTCAGAGAGGAAAGGGGCAGCCAAAGAGGGGCAATAATCACAGCCTTTAGTGCCCTTTATGGCTAGGTACCAGTGCAGAGAATCTCTTACCAAATTTTCTAAGTTTTTAATTTCTGTTTTCTGCTATAAACCTACAGAATGTCCAGTTTGTCCAAGCAGACATGTCCCTGTAATAAACCCTACTTTTGGTGACACTCTCACAGGAGCAAGGCAGAGATGCTGCTACCTGAGTAGAGCGCAAACTGCACCTTGGGGCTGCACTGCCAGAGGGAGGTGACCAGGCTGCCTGGCTGTAAGTAGCAACGAGGTCTCAAGATGGAGTAACCAATGCACTATAGTAAGAATCCATCTTACCAGGAAATATCCATGATGGACTTGTCAAACAGCTCATGGATGACAACGAGAGGCCGTTTCAAACATGTGAGCTACAGGGAGAAAAAAGTTAAAATTAATGAAATCACTGAGAACCAGCCTGTGCACTCAGTTTAACCATCTTTATGCGCCCAGGAGTTTTGGTGACCTCCACTAACATACAAGGCATAGTCAACTCAGTCGAGATACAACTGCCAAAACCAAAAGATGAGGATATCAAGGCCTGACAGAAATTCACTCTGAAGAGTCTGGCAGGGGGACAACTTTGTGTTCATTCAGCAATAGCAAAAGCAGAGATCTACCAAGCAGGATGAGACAGTCTCAGAAAGAACCTAGCTCGCCTTCTCTGGGCACTGAGCTTTGGTCCACATTACTCAAGGATCCTGAAAATAGTTACATACGTCACTCAGGCTCACTTCTGTGTGTCAAATAGTTCCCAAGCACACACCAGTATAAACATCCCTCAGTCAAAACACAAACTGATAAACTCTACTGAGAGCTGGGGAGATGACTCAGCAGGGTCAAGGGCACTTTGCTGCTCTTCCAGGACTTGAGTTCAGTTCCAGCTCCCACATCAGGCAGTGTACAACCACCTCTAACTCCAGCTCCCAGGAGATACGATACCTTCTTCTGGCATGGCATGCTCACATTTAGGGGTACAGGAGGCAAGGGGAGAGAGACTCTAAAAAAAGCACGCCAAAGACCCAGAGTGAGTGTGAAGAGAATGAGACCTGGGTTCCTTCCAGCAACATATTTTTCTGTACAAATTATAATGCATGTAGTCTGAGGGTAACTTCCAAATACATAACCTCAAATATATTCTGCTTTTGAAGAAACTGTTTTAATTTTTTTTAAACTTGTGTGTGTGTGTGTGTGTGTGTGTGTGTGTGTGTGTGTGTGTGTGACTTTCATGCTGGCTAGGACCACAGTTTGCAATGCACAGAACGTTAGCCTCTGATGATAAGAAATTTAACCTTTCAAAGCCCTAACTTGGAAAACTATCACAATTCACTCTCAATCCATCACTGAATATATGCTGAGAATCTGCACAATGGACACTGAGTTAGGTCCAAAGAGGCTTAAGACAGCACCTCCAAAAGCAACACAGCATGCCAGCTATGGCCCTGACAGCTGAAGGAGATGGTCTAGGTAGGGTCAGGGTGCTGTCTCTTGGCCAGGTGCGGTCTCAGTGCATCTTCCTAAACAGCAGGAAAGCCTGCATGCTTCTGAAAAAAAGCTGACCAGAGGCACAAAGTAAGGCATACACTGTGCACCATCAAAAACAGTGGGGCTCTCTTTTTTTGAATCCTCCAGACTCACTGTCTTCCCAGTCCTTAACCTACCCTGCAATCAAAGCTCAGGCACTTACCCAGACAGAGAGTGAGCGGTCCTTGCTGCCAACAGCACAGCAGCAGTATGGGCAGCTGGGCTTTGCAGAACTCCCATTCTTCTGTTTCTTCTTGAAGATTTTTGGGTTGAATTTCTAAAGCCAAATAACCACAGTTAAAATAAGTAATCAAATACCAAGATGTCCTACAAGTACAAGTACTCAAATGTACTGGGAAGTTTTTGTCAACTTGACACAAACTAGAGTCTGCTGGGAAGACTCTCAATTGAGGAACTGCCTCCATCAGACTGGCCTTTAGATGTATCTGTGGGGCATTTTCTTGATTAATGATTGATGTGGAGGACCCAGCCCACACCTGGGCAAGTGGTCCTGAGTTGTATAAGAAAGAAACCCAGTAAGCACATCCTTCATGGTTCCTGCCCTGACTTTGCTCAATGATGGACTATAATCAGGATGTATAGTCCAAATCCTTTCCTACCCAAGTTGCTTTTGGTCATGGTGCTGATTAGAGCAGGCAAAAAGTAAACTAGAACACCAAGCATCAGAAACACCAAATCTCCGCCCACAGATAGAAGAGTCTCTCAGACTCCAGGCTCGACACTGAGCATGCACAACTCAATCTTGAAAAGTACAATGAGAGACTTTGCTGATGATGCAATGAAAGCTCAAGACAGTCAGAAAATAAATGCAATGGTAAAGTGAAGACTGGAGACAGCACTACCACACACACTAGTTATGAAGCCAGCAGACAGGCCAAAGGAATAAGTGTTACTGGAACTGACCTTTTTAGTTCATCCTTGTCTGGCAGAGACAACCTTAGGACCTGAGGACAAGCTGAGCTTGCTAGGGGACTTCAGACACCAAAGCCTGCTCACTGCATCCTTTTTTTTTTCTTTAAATGAGTGTTCTGTCTATATGTACGTTGCTGCACAACTTGCAGTGCCTGTGAGGGCCAGA
The DNA here is from genome assembly GCF_004785775.1 of Grammomys surdaster. NCBI lineage: Eukaryota > Metazoa > Chordata > Mammalia > Rodentia > Muridae > Grammomys > Grammomys surdaster. Next base: position 1,258,401 of record NW_021604647.1, on the reverse strand, counting down.
AGATGGTATTGGAGCCCCTAGGAATGGAGTGAGCTGCCACATAAGGGAAGCCAGAGAGACTAGCAGGAGGTCCTCTTAATTCTTTCTCCCCTGGCCATATCTGTTTGTCTTACTGATGGACAATGACCTCCTTAACTATCTGCCGGCATGGAGAGCCGATTCCCTGAGATACCTCACAGGTGCTTTAAGAAAGACTAGGCACACAAGTGGATCAAGAGGGTAGAGCTCTTAGAATCGTAGAGGAGTACATCTACAGGTAGAGAAAGGGTAGCTACAGGTAGAGAAGGTTCCCTCCAGAGGGCAGGCAGGAATGACCAGATACTGGACAAGATGGCAAGTGAATGTGTGTGCTCTGAGCTTGACCTTCTACTACCACTAGTTAGGCTTGCAAAGTTTTGTGGGTCCTGATAAGGTGAGTGTTACTTTCTTACAGAGCAGCTGAGGACCATATAAAAGAAAGATACAGAACCACTGTACTAAATATGAAATCAGTGATTGCAAACATTTATCAAGAAGGCCCTAGTCACAACAAAATCCAACATAGATTCCCAACACAAAACAATTCTAAAGAAGCAGTATTTTATTTTATTCCCAAAAAAATTTTAAGGTATAATGTATTACACTTACTTATGATCAATTTTAAAAACATGTAATCTAAAGCCCATTTCAATCAGGTTCACTATCATCAACCTAACCATCAATCTCTTATATTTGGTTATGCTACATTAAAAAAAAAAATCCAGATTCTAAGGGGTTACTTGTAACTCCTTAATAGACTGACTTGGACAGTTTCAAGACATTCTAATTAAAATCACTCAGTATGGAGACCAATCTCTCATGTCTAAAAGATGAGCAAAGGCTCTCTGGATACATGGACTTAGCTATAACTTGGTGGTGATAGAGCAATTGCCTAACACCAACAAAGCTCTGGTCTCCAACACCATAAAACAACAAAGACTGGATGCACACACCAGTACTCTCAGAACAGGCTGCTGCTGGGTGTAGGGAGAAGCACATCATTCCAAGTGTACCCAGAATGCTCTTTGTTCACAGAACTGGGCAAGGGAGCACCTACGGCCAGACATAAAGGCTAACACTAAGGTAAAATATTCCTAAGACTGATCCAGAAGACATTTACCATTTTAAAATTTATCAAATATAAAACAATCCTGCCGGGCAGTGGTGGCGCACGCCTTTAATCCCAGCACTCGGGAGGCAGAGGCAGGCGGATTTCTGAGTTTGAGGCCAGCCTGGTCTACAGAGTGAGTTCCAGGACAGCCAGGGATACACAGAGAAACCCTGTTTCGAAAAGCCAAAAAAACAAAAAAACAAAAAAACAAAAAAACAAAAAACAAAAACAAAAACAAAAACAAAAGAAACAAAAACAAAAAAACAAAAAAAAAAACAAAAACAAAAAAAACAAAAAAAAACAATCCTACATACATATTCCATTTTACAAACATAGTCTTAAAATATTTAAGCATGCTTAAAAATGAAAGATGCACCATAACATGCTAACTCCTAGAGCCTAGCACTCAGACTCCATGAGACATAACCTTGGAAAGATACCTTTGGGAAGCTGACACTCCCTAAGCTGACACATGTAGGTCACGGCAGACGGCTGGGGATGATAGTACTCATTGATAGCTAGGATTTCTGAGGAACACTTACCACAACAGTCACAGCTTTCCTGTGACCCACGAAGTCCATGTTGGTCTTCCAGCCCTCTCGTTCGATGATCTGAGCAGTGGGGCCAGAATTATTCATGGCATGGGCAGATACCAGGTAATGGCCATCAGGTGACCAACTAAGCCGGAGCACATGCGTCGTTCCTCCACACTGTAAATAAAATCTAAGCTTGAAAGGAGTTCAAGAAAACTCTCACCTCAAGGATAAATCGAACTGTGATTTACAAATGTATGTTCACGGGACAAGGACCATACTTCTGCCTGAACTTTTTATTTATACTCTCTTCAGGTGGCACACCAGAAATAGCTTTCTGTCAAATGAGTATGGAAACTGTGACATTATCCACTCCCTGCTTACCCACATGACTGAACATAAAACACCAGAAGACCGAATCTGCAAAGATCATTCCTTTAGTCCACCAGCTCTGCATGGGCCAAATCTACCTGCTTCTGTACAGGACCTGTTAGCCCCAGCAGAGAATATCTACAAAGCATCCCAAAAAAAAAAAAAAAAGGTGCTACAGACACTACCCACAAGCCAAACAGAAACATGTGCCTGTAGCACAGTAGATGTCATTGTTGTGCTACCCACTCCCTTGTCTCTCTCTACACTTTTAACTGGTGAGGACACCTGTAAAGAAGAGGTTTATATAAGTCTAATATACTATTAAGAGGCACAACAGAAAGACACTAGTCCTATATTGGCCTGAAGGTTGGTGCAGGTATTTCTTCATAGATCCTTCCTACAAAAAAAGAAAGGAAGGAAGGAAGGAAGGAAGGAAGGAAGGAAGGCAGGCAGGCAGGCAAGAGTTCCAAAGCCAAACTCAAGATCAGCTTGGGTCAGCCTTAGACCAGAGTTAAGATCTTATTTCATGCTCCCAGAGTATTAGAGCAAGACTGGGTGCTGCAGGAGCACCTCCTCACCCCTCTGTGGAGGAGGGCCTCAGGGCCCTCCTACAGCTAGTCTAGGAACCCAGCTCACAGAAGGCCTGTTCCTGGCAGTCAAGGCCTCAACATAGATGTGATAAGTACGACGGCCACATCCCCTACATCAGACAGCTGTGGGAAAAAAAGGTAGAGGAAGTAAAGTAAAACCTGGCCTTAGTCTTCAACCTAGCCCAGCAGCTGGTGTTGGCTTGGTAGAGCCGAACACATGATTTTAATTTTCATACTGCAACTGACCATAGCCAGTAAGCAAACACTTAATTGTTTTTGAAAATATCCACTCCTGTGTTCCATGTTTTTTGAAGTCTTCTCTGACATAACCCCCTTATCTAGGCTGTACCTGTAGTCTGGACACTACCGTCACCATAAGTATATAATTTACATGAGTGTCTGTATTTCTCACTGAGCAATGAGCATGAAGGGGAGAGAGCACATCACAATCTATTCTGACTTGTCTATTCCTGGTACTGCTTTATAGACAAGAGATACTTAACAGATGTCTGATCAATGACTGTCAACTCAGATTCCATATGAAATCAGAACACAAGTAGATAGTATAATACTACAGAAACTACTGCAGTCTGATCTCCCTCCATGGTATATATATAAACTGTATTCTTCCCAACAGAGAGGTCAACTGGCCTACAGTGGGACTGTCAATAAATAAAGCAAAAGCACAACCAATAACCTAAGACAGCCTCTTCTACATGACCATTCCACAAAGCAACTGGTGGAAACTCCCCAAGGTAAGAAAGCAGTCCACCCCCAAGTCAGGCACATAATGCTACAGGGACAACTCATAGGGTTTCTTTAGCTTTAATATCTGTCACTAAATACTCTAACAAAACAAGAAATGGTACCAAGAATTAACCAATGGGATCAAGAAGCTTCTGCAAAGGAAACCATTGGCACAACAAAAAACAGCCTACAGAATGAGAGTCTTTGCCACCTATTATTCAAACAGGATATTAATATCCAGAGTATATAAAGAACTAAAAATAGCTGCTGGAGGAATGGGAGTCAATTTTCTTCAGGAGTATAGCCACTGGTTGGTACCCAGGACCCAGTAAATAGCCCAACACCCATGTACATGCAAACAACACAAATTAAACTCAGAGGTCTATTTAAAAAAAAAGAAAAAAGAAAAAAGTCAGACAGTGGTAGAGCACACCTTTAATCCCAGCACTCAGGAGGCTGAGGCTAGTGGAGCACTGAGTTCTGGGCTAGCCTGATCTACAGATTGAGTTCTAGAACAGCCAGGGTTACACAAAGAAACACTATCTTTTTGAAAAAAAAACAAAAACAAAAACAGAAAAAGAGGAAGAGAAGAGAATGTTAGAAAAAAAGGTTAGAAAGGTTAGAAAGTAGGAGACAAGTTAAGTGAATATGAATAAATATACACGTGTATAGAGCTGTCAAAGAATAAATTTTAAAATGTTTTTAAAAGGAACAGTGAAAAGTAAATAATCCCCCCCATAAAAAAGTAAAACTGACAATAAATGAGCTAACAGAATGAAAGACCTCAAAAGAACACTTTTATATACTTTTAAAAGTGTCTGCTATCCTTAGCCATGTGAAAAACGCAAATTAAAAATACTTTGAGATTATACCTCACCCCAGTCAGAACATCAATCGTCAAGATCCCAGGCAGTAGTAACACATGCTGATAGAGACGTGGGGAAATAGAATGGTGATATAGGAACCAGCACACTAAGAGACAGGACACTAGATGATCCACCTTATCATTCCTGGGCATGTAGCCAACTCTACACCCTGCCACAGAGATGCCTACACAGCCATGTTTATTATAGCTGCATTACTTAATTGCCAGATGTCCATGAACAAAAACATGGATAATAAAAAATATGGTAGACTTACACAAAGAGGAACTGTATTCAGCCACACAGAAAAAAATCAAATTATGAAATTATCAGGAAAATTGCTAGATCTAAAAATTATTATACTAACCAAGGTAATCTACACTCAGAAAATTTCACATGTTCTCTCTTGGCTTAGAGAGTGGGTGGGTGTGTGGGTGTAGGTCATGAAACTAGAAGGGGACCACAAGATGGGAAAAGAATACTTAAGGAAGTATATAGCATTCAACAAAGCATAAGACATGGGACGTGCAAAGGAGGTTTTCAACAGAAGAGGATACAAGAGAGGGAATGGAATTCAGGGACGAGGCAGGAGGAAGATCAACAACAATAAATGATGTTTCAAAATGCAATAATGAATCCTAAAAGACTATATGCTAATTGAAAATACTAAAAATATAATAAAATATTTTTCATTCTAAAGCTGGCCATTGAACACTTCATCAGAAAGAAAAGATTTTTATCACCTAACTCATAAAACTAAAGCTCTGACCCCTAGACTGCACACACCGCATGGCCTGCACCATGGCCAGCTCCCTCTCTGTTCAAAAGTAGAGCAGGGGCAGAGGCCAAGCTCTAGACTGTTTCTAGTTACCTCATCAAAAGGTTTGGTGATGCTAGTCTCTAGCTGCCAGTCCAGCGTCCTCCATACCTTCAAACTTCGATCATCAGCTTGAGAGGCAATGTATTTACCAACGGGGTCCCAAGTCAAACCTTTGACTAAGCCAGAATGACCTCTCAGAGTTGCAAGAATTTCTGTGAAGGAAAAAAAAAGGTAAAATATGAACAAGGTGTTATCTATAAGAAAAAGAAAATAACCACCACATAGGAACGTAAGGTGTGATGGCCAATTAAATGGACCTGAAGGTACCTAGGCAGTCTAACTTGACCAACCCCACCCCTAAACACAAGCTGCAGAGCCCTGTGTTTCACCTCCACCAAGGCAAAAGCAAACTGAAGAAATGGCTACATCATGCAGGCCAGCATACGCTAACATGTGGAGGCCACACAAGACCCAGAAGAACAGTAACGTGGGTAGATGCTGGAGCCACAGCTGTCAATTCTGACCCCAAATCTTATCTGCAACAGGCTCAGATATATGTAACCTTTCTGATGTAAGCCTCCTTAGATAGCCCCCAGAGGCAGCAGGTCTATGAGCTCAAGAAGGCCAACATTTAGGGTCTTTTGAGTGAGTTATATGGAACTCAATGCCGAAGACACAATGTGCCTAAGACACCTCATTTGGATCTGTAGTCAATGCTATACCAGTCTCTAAAACTGCCCTTTCTAAGGCCAAAACAAGTGTCACCATACATGCTGGTAGTAGCTTCAGAAGGAATTAAAATGACTTAAATCCACTCAATGGGTGATGTGTTTTAACCCATGAGAAAAATGGGCCCTGGCTGTCCTGGAACTCCCTTTGTGGACTAGGCTGGCTTCAAGCCCAGAAATCCACCTGCCTCTGCCTCTTAATGCTGAGATTAAAGGCGTATGCCACTGCACCCAGCTATGACAAATATTTTACTAGTTATTAACTGTAACACTATACCAAATTACATAATCTCTCATAATTTTAAATATATAACAAGAAAAGCTACTCTCTTGCAAAACTGCGTTTGTGGTACCCCACATCTGCTGATGGCTTCAGAGATGGCCACTAAGCTAAGGCCAGAGCCCAAAGGCAGAAGGCACACATAGTATACATGGAGTGCTAGCATCTCTCAGTGCCCAACTGTCCACATGCCACCTTCATGAATTACAAAACACTCAAGCGAGTGCTCAGCTAGTTTTTCTTCAGCATAAATCTCTTTTTAAACATTAAACAAATATAGTTGATAAGGAACAGCAAAACTGGGTTGCTGACAAGACATTAAAATCCTTGACCACTTAACTTTCTGTGACTGAGATTAACAAGATGGACAACCCATTCCCCTTCCCCATCCTGTTCCACATTGACAAGTGGTACTGTTGGCAACAGGCCTTTTTGGTTGCTACACAGTAGGGAGAACCCCAGACCTGGGAACTTCACGGCATTCCAAATGACGACAGTGTTATCCACGCTGCATGAGGCCAGCCAGGCGTCATGGGGAGACCACGCTACATCCATCACATCTGGAAGAAGACAGGGTGTGATGGTAAGACCTCTTATCTGGTGTGCACTTAGCTGATGGTGGGCATGCTGCAGCCGCATTTTCTGTAGGCAGGTCAACTGACTCTGCAGCTTGTACTCATGAGTACACATAGTCTGAGACCCTAACAACTACTTTTAATTTTGTCATTTTCCAGTGAGCACAAAATTTCAAGCACTAAATTGGCTACAATGTCCCATGCTTTTTACAGACAAAGCAACTGAGGACACAGCCTGTGAAAACTTCTAAGTTATGTGGCTTCAAGCCCACATATTAGAACCACAACCTGAGGTTTTCTGCTTCTGTGGCCTCAAAGATGCTCTGTGGCCTGCTACCTTGTATTTCAGTCCATGCTGGGCCTTCTCCAAAACCTTCTCACCACTAGATGAAACAGTGGAAAGCATGCAGCAGAATACACAGGCAAATCAAGAACATAACTGTCTATGTGTCAAAGAGGCCTGTCCTCACTAATCTTCCAGGAACACCCCTTCTCTGTTGAACTCCCACAAAAACAAGCACCATTTGTGTCTTATTTTCCTTTGTCTCTTCTCCTTCCTTCCTTTCTGTTTTTTTGAGATAAGGTATCACATAGCTCAGCCTGGCCTAGATATACAGCCAACAATGACATGACCTTGTATTCCTGATCATTCCGCCTCCACCTCCCATGTGCTAGGTTTATTAATACAAGCTGCCATGGCCAGCTTATTGACCCTCATTTGTTTGTGACTCAGTTTTATTAGCTATAACATAGTATTTTTTAAATTCCTACCTTCTTAAGAATATTGTGAGGATGAAATGTGAGTGCTGCAGTAACACACTACCAGGTATGTCAAGGCACTAACAACCATCAGCTATGTTAGTGACAATGAGCACTCTTGCCCTGGTATAAAAAATGTGGTTTCACATATTCTTCTAATACCAATACCTGGTATAGTTAGTTGTCACCTAGTCTTTTCCCTGCAGGAACTTTTTTTAAGATAGAAGAAAAATATTCAAACTTAAATTGCAACTTTTTCTAGATTTTTTTAATGACAGCCTGCTGGATCGTCCTTCCCTTTGTTGCACTGTGTTTGACGGCACACAATTGATATATACCAAGCACATTTCATTTCATACTCTGTCTAGGAAATCTTCACAGCTTCCTTTGTATTTCTCTATATTCTATATGGAAACCATTCACTATTATAAATAGACCTAATCAATACTGAACACTAACTACCAGAGTTCTATTGTTTTGTTGAGATGGGGTCTTGCTTTGTAACCCATGCTGGTCTTAAACTCAATATTTTCCTAGGATAACAGATGTTTGTTACTGACTCTAGCTCTGTAGACCACTTTTCAAAGCCCTCTATGAGCTGAGCATAGTGGGTACATAAGACTAGGCTACATATCAAGACCCTATCTCAAGATAAGGAAAAAGACTTCTGTGCCTTTACATTCCTACATATATTTACTTCAAAACTCCCTTATTAGCAATGACGATTGTGATCATTTTTCCTTCTAGTTTATTAGGCACAATTTTCAATATAAGCTCATTTAGATTACTAGTAAAAAGAAATCTAAAGTAGTCTTTTTAGATTAATTTGCTCGTGTTTTATGACTGTCTACCGTGAAATCATTCTGAGCAGTGGATGTTAACGTAACAGTGTTTATTTGTTGAAAAAAACAAGAGCTTACAGCTCTGTAGGAGTAGGCACATAAGCTCCAAAATTTATAATGCTAAGTCTACAGCAGAAAAAAATGTAGTCAGGAGTCAGGCATGGTAGTGTACCCCCTTAATCCCAGTACTCAGGAGGCAGAGGCAGGCAGATCTCTGTGAGTTCAAGTATAGCCTGGTCTAGAAACTGATCTGGTCAAAGAGAACCCAGAAAATAGACATGATTTTCTTAGACTAATTTTCTTAGACATGAAATTCCAGAATAATGTTACACATATTATGCATCAACATCAACTAGTCAGTTCCCATACTGTAGAAGCTTAATAAGGTAGACTGTTACTACCTATCACAACTTTTTCTATTCTTGAAAGCAAAGCTAAATACACCACCTGCTAACCTTGAAAATGTCACCTTGGCTAGAGAGCAGATAAATATTCACTTCTATCTTAATTATCTAATGTTTTATCTCCTATTTATTTGGGTGTATGTTATATTTATTGAGGCTTTAAATTAATTTCATAAACAGCTTAATGGTTACTATGGGGCATGTGAAGAGAATCCATCAATGAGTCCATGTGGTACACAAAGTACTTCAATACAGTGAAGCCTTCTTCAGTGCTGTTTTATCCAAACCTTACAATGTGTCAAACACCACAGATACTATGAATACTCACTGTAACTGGACAGTGTAATATCTGTGCCTAGCTTCTCAGGTAATTCACACCTGTAATAATTTTCTCTGAACTCCAGACTTGGAGCTTGTCTTTAAACTGTCACACCACTCAGTCCCCTCTAGCTAAGATCAGCATACCTGAGCTCCCACCCCCTAACCCTACCCTTTATAATATAATTTCTGGTTGTTATTATTCCCACTATCATTCTAGCAATTCCAAGAGGACAATTCTTCCAAAACATGGGGCTCTAGGTTGCTTAAATTCACAATCCTCCTGCTACAGCTTCCTGAATGCTGGGAATAGGGATGTGTCACCAAGCTCAGTTTATCATTAGCTTTAAAGACACAGGATTCTGCCATGTTAAAGAAAAAAAGCTCTCTGTGAGCATCTTTTTAAAGGCATACTTATTAGAGAGTAGTGACGAATTAGCTAGTGTCCTTCTTAGAATGCCTACGATGACTAGGCAGCATAAGTCATCTAAATCTACTAGTAGGTTATAACAGACTTCTGTTGATTCAAATTCTTCTGCATGGATCAAATTTAATTATCATGCATTAACTTTTTGAATATTTTATACTCTAGTATTGCTATTAATGTTTCTATTTTTATTCAGGTTGCATATGTTTTCCTGTTATTTCCTATTGGGGTTTTGAAACAAGGATTCTATCTTGCTTTGAAGAATAAATACTTCTATATTCTGTAGAATGTTTCTCAAAACTTGAAATAATATGTTAATAAATAATGCAGAGTTGAGACTGCTGAGTGGTCTAATAATCCCAGATACCTGGGAGACTGGGGGAAGAAGACAGTATGCTCAAGACTGGCCTGAATTTAATGTATTCATGCCCATCGTGGGAACAACTATGAGACTCTGTCTCAAAAGCAAAAGCAAAAAGGCTAGGGATTACAACGTGAGGGAGTAGGTCTGAGGCCACAGATCAGAACCTATTGTAGGGGATCAGAACCAGGACCCATTTTGAATCTCCCTGGTCTCCAATTTTCTCACTCAAAGACTCAAACATGCCGGGCGGTGGTGGCACATGCCTTTAATCCCAGCACTTGGGAGGCAGAGGCAGGCGGATTTCTGAGTTCAAGGCCAGCCTGGTCTACAGAGTGAGTTCCAGGACAGCCAGGGCTACACAGAGAAACCCTGTCTCAAAAAAAAAAAAAAAAAAAAAAAGGACTCAAATATTTCCCTTTAGCATCAATTAAGAACTTTGGAGTTTGTTTCTTGCTTTTGTTTTTAGCTTAATGCTTAAATATTTTTCTAGATTATCATTTCTAATTCTGTCCTTTTGTTTTTTTCAACTCTAGTTAAATCTATCAGATATATTTTTTTTCACCTTTTGCTTTTCAAAGACCCAACGGCTTCTTAATCATCTATCTGCTTCTCACTGACATTGACAGCTCTACACAGACCTGCTACCGGAACCAGTGAGCACAAGTATGAAGTCTGCCACTTGAAAGGAGCCAGCCAACTTACCTGGTTGAGAGGCTCTCAGGGGAGGTAGCACAGGAGAGAATCGCACATCATAGCTCAGCCACGTCTCAGGTTAAGGGTCCCATTACACTCCTCACTTGACACCCTACCTAATCTTAAATACTGTGTCAAGCTTCAGTGAGGCCTAACTAGACTCCCTGTAAGTTGCTATGAAAATGAAAAGGGCAAATTACACATGCTTGTTGTTATCAAACATCAACAAAAGTTCCTGCTTTAGCTTTCTCAGTGAAATTTTCACTAAGGTTCTATCTTTGGTTCTTAAGAGATGAATTTAGCCTGTGTGTTGATATACCAGAACACAGGAAGCAGAGGCCAATAGAGTTCTGAGTCTGAGGCCAACCTCAGACTACATAGTAAGTTCCAGGACAGACAGCCAGGCCACATAGGGAGGCCCTTGTCTCAAAATAAAACAAAACAAAATAAACCAAAAAGATTCATTTCTCCTTTTGGAGTGTGATGAGATGACTCAATAGTTAGGAGCATATCCAGACAGCACTTTTTTTTGTTTTGTTTTGGTTTTGGTTTTTTGTTGTTGTTGTTTTTCGAGACAGGGTCTCTCTGTGTAGCCCTGGCTGTCCTGGAACTTACTCTGTAGACCAGGCTAGCCTCAAACTCAGAAATCCACCTGCCTCTGCCTCCCAAGTGCTGGGATTAAAGGCGTGTGCCACCACTGCCCGGATCAGACAGCTCTTATATAGTACCCAAATTCAGTTCCCAGCATCACACTAGACAGCTCACAATTGCCTGTAAGTCCAGATACAGAGGATGGGATGCCCTCTTATGACACTTCCAAGGGCATCTGCACTCAATGCACATACCCACACGAACACATTATTTTTTATTTTAGTTTAGTTTTCTGTTGTTGTTGTTTTTATTTGGTTAATTAGGTGTTGTTTGTTTGTTTTTGCTTTGTTTTGGGAGATCAGGATCTCACTATATAGCCTGGGCTAGCCTGGAATTCATTATGTGGACCAAGCTCGTCTTGAACTGATAGAGATCTGCCTGCCTCTACTTCCTGAGTACTAAGATTAAAAGCATGCACCACATGCTTAGCCTGAACACATAATTTATAATGAAGTATCTTTCAGAGATGGGTCAGCAGTTAAGAACACTGGCTGCAATTCCAAAGAACTCCAGTTCAATTTCCTGCACCTATATTGTGGCTAACAATCACCTCAGACAGCAGGATCTAACATTCCTCCACAGGCACCACACACACGTAGTACACAGACATATACCAAAAAACCTTCACGCACACAATATAATCTTCAAAAATATTTTTAAGAAATTCGCTTATTCACTTAAAGTTTAAAAACTCTGCTGAACATACACTACCAGTGAATTGTAACCTATCCCTATGACCTTGTATTCTCCTCCTCGAGTTCCAGGCTTAATCCTAATGGGTTCCTGTTGTTCTTGTTTTGTTTTGTTTTTTGTTTAAAAAAAAAAGGAGTTCCTTTCCTGCTGCACCACGGCCTTCTCCAAAATCTGAACTGTATACATGTGGATCATGGTATTTGGAAACTAAAGTGCATGGGCTTCATACAAACCAGTCATCTTTCTCTTCAGCTTAAATCTGTAAAATATGACTCTTTCCAAACTAAGCCTATTTGAACCACTTTATGAGCATAGTCAAGGACAAGTTAAGAAAATTTTCAATAGGATGAATGAGATGGCTCAGTGGGTAAAGATGTTTGCTACCAAGCCTGACAACCTAACTTTGATCCTCAGAACCCACATGGCAGAGCCAGGGGACTGACTCTGGCAAGTGTCCCCTCACCTCTACATGTTCATGTGGTATACATGCTCATACACACAAACAGGTCAATGTATGTATGTATGTATGTATGTATGTATG
>NW_021604647.1:1128159-1245972 GCF_004785775.1 Grammomys surdaster | reverse complement strand
GGAGGGAGGGAGGGAGGGAGGAAGGAAGGAAGGAAGGAAGGAAGGAAGGAAGGAAGGAAGGAAGGAAGGAAGGAAAAGAAAGAAACTTTCCAGTGGGTACCTATAGGCTTGTTTCTCAGGAGTAAATAGAATGTGTTTATAGACTTAGTGATCTAAGAATCAAAGTATTCCTGCAGAATAAGCAACAGAAGGCTGGAAGCTCCATGCTAAACACATACACTTACATGTTCTGACAGTGTGTGTTGGTAATTGAAGGCAGGTGGTAATGCCAGTGACTGCATAAACCTTAAAGGACAAATGGTGATAGGGAAATCCCAGGTAGTACCTTAAGAACCAAACAGTAGCAGAGGTGCATAGAGGTGCTAATGATTATCTAAGAACCAAAAGAGATCCACTCAACCAAACAGTAGCCCACTTACCACCTGAGTGACTCCGGAGGATGGAGACACACCGCCATTGCTCCACATTGGCAAGCTTACCACTGGAGCCAAACACAGTGCTGGGCCCAATGTACCTGTGTGAAAGAGGCATGAGATATACACTCATAGAGTGTTCCAGATAGTGTTCAGAGATGTTCCCTGTAGCACAGCTTATCATAGCAAACAGAAAAAGCAAAACCAGACAGCAGCTAAAAGCACCAGGTTGTTAAACAAAAGGTGTGACAGAAGTGGTAACTTATGATCAATCCATGCACTTGTGAAATAATACTCAGCCACTGCAGATCTTCAACAGGAAAATTTTCAAGACAAAGTGAGAGAAGCAGACCACAGGACATCATCTACAGTATGATACCATTTACATGACTTAAAAACTACATGTAGCACAGACACTCTACACATGGAATAGAGCACAGAAATAAACATCAGAAAAAACAAAAGTTTAACCATGGCTTCCTTTAGGTTACAGGACTATGAGCTATTTTTACATTTCCAAATTGCATACTAAACATATTACTTGTGTTGGTTATTTAAAGTAGGATATCACAAATAAATAAGTAAGTAAGTAAATATAAGCACCAGGCATGTGATGTACACCAGCAATCTCAGCACTCAGGAGGCAGACAGCAGTATCAGAAGTTCAAGGTCAGCCAAGGTCTGGGCTGCATGAGACCCCCAACTTTTTTAATTTAAAAAAAGAAAACTATCAACTGCATTTTTAATTTGAAGGCAAGGTCTCACTCACTATATTACCCAGAATAATCTCAAACTCCTGGGTTCAAGCCAGTCCCTCCTGAGTAGCTGGGTCCTGACTCAAAAAAAAAAAAAACAAAAAAACAAAAAACAAAAACAAAAAACACCAACCAATATTTTAAATCCCTTTATAATGAATTCAATATTCCTGCTTTAAAAAGTAAGTCAGAAAAATACAAGAGTCACAGGTACTGACTCCTTCCAGACGGAGTTACATGGAAGAGGACACCATGTCCAGAGCCTCTGCAAACACCCTTTGCTCTTGTAAAGCTATACACTTACCCAGAGAGCTCCTAGGGCAGCCAAGTGGGCAGAGAAGACAGCATGACTCAGCTCTCAAAGTTATGGCCATAGTTACTCTGACTGAACAATGATGCCAGATCTGGGACACAGTGTGGCCCAGAGTCACATGGAAAGCTTATTGTGGGACACAGTATCAGGATCCATTAAGCTCAAGGGTAAAGAAATAATTTCCACAGATGATCCTTGATTTACCGTAAGGCAGGCTGCCACAAACTGAGGCAAGGAAGGTGGGCTCTGGATTTCCAGCCCTGATTCAGATCTTAGTCATTTTGTATGTGAGGGAGAAAGGAAGCCACAGTGTTAGTGGCTGTAAGGATTAACGCTTTCTTCTCAGCTAAGTCCTGTGTCCCTATAAGAGGGTAGCTGACCTGGTCAGCAGGCAGAACAGAAGCCTCCGAGTCATTTGTCAGGCTTCGTCCACTCTGACCTATGGCAACTTCTTGCTACTTATGAAGTTAGGACTTCTATGCCAGGGTGGGAAAGGTGACTTTGATAAAGACCAGCAAAGAAGCTTCTAAAAATTAAATGTGAAAAAGGAAAATGATGCTTACGTAGCCCGCTTCCACACCATAATCAGTTTGTCATCTCCCCCAGAAGCTAAATACATCCCACTGTTTGACCACCGCACACAGTTCACACATGCTGGGAAGAAAAAAAAATAAGTTGATGAAAATCCAATAGGCATGGCCATTTGCATTATGTAGAATCTGGCAAGAAGTAAAAGGTTTATAAAACTATCTAATCTATTTAAAGCACTTACTGTGTAAGAGTCCCAGAGAAACAATTCAGTTAAACACTAATTTTGTGCTATAACAAATGACCAGAATAGTCTAAAGAGGAAATACGCATAATCTGAAGATTGTACTGAATGAGACAATAAGCTTATTCCTATGAACAGCAATAAACTTCAGTATTTCCAAAAGGTTGTCTATTAATGAGATGAATTTCAATAAGAATTAGTCTCAAAATGAAACATGTACTAACTAGGAAAGCCAGGATGTCTTTTCCAGAACTTTCCAAAAAAGTTTCTGGGTAGAACACATAGCTCTGAATAACCTCGATTACCCAGAGCCATCCCTTTTAAATTTAGATTTCCCAAACTCATCAGCACAGGAGACTGACAGATTCTGTTGTGTAGTTAAGCTTAGTCCTGCAGACATTCCCCCACACTCCCAGGCTTCTGCTAGGTTACAGCCTCCAGGAGCACACACAGCTCAATCTTGGGAGATATGAAATATGATGGACCCTAACAATGTTGAAGTTGATGCATGGCCCATGAGCAACTTATGCCCTAGACCTAGTGACACCGAGAGGCTTGCTTGTGAGAACACACAAAGCAGAGGAAGGTACTAATACCTAACACTAGTAACTGCCAATGGTCACTAAGATATTACATACAACAGGGAAGGAAAACATGAAATTGTTTCGCATTCTAAAGGGTCCTGGCAGAGACTCTTACTGACACAGCACCAAACTGAGACACCTGGTGAGCTGTCTCTTATGTACCCTTCCCCAGAACCCTACTGTGTCCAGGACACTGGTCCCAAAGCCCCATGGAATCAGGCAGTAACGACTCATGAGCAGGAAATCACCAGAGGTACCTGCAGACTGTCCAAAGATGGTTCTGTGGGCGGGCCGAGTCTTCTGCCGAATAACTCACCCAGGTGTGCAGCCAACATCTGTGCCTTCAGACAGCAGGCCGAGGGGAGTTAACGCCGCACGGGGCCTTATCTTTCTAATTACAAACACATGTGCTAACCTTGGGCACTCTGCCAACACGCAAAGCCTGCAAAGGGCCACTCTGTAATACCTAAGTGATTGTCCATCTGGCAAAGCATCTTGGGAATATTTTCATCCTTCTCGTCATCCTCCTGGAGGACTGGAGACATATTCCAGATCACAACCTTCCCAGAATCCTGCCCTGGAATGAAGGAGCAAGACAAGTTCAATATGCAAGAAGTGGAAACTTGATATTGATAACAATAACTATAGAAAATGATCATTTAGTTTCTATAAATCATACTTGACTAGATTTAAGCAGACTCATCTTGAATTATTAATGTAAATGACACAAAAGGTGACGGGAAAAAAAAACAACAGGGACCCAAAAGAGAGTGAATTTAATAGTAGCTGAGGCCACCCTGTCTTTATAAAAAGAATACTGACTGAACTACAAATTAGGAAGAGACAGAGCCTGTCTGGCCTCTGAGGTCCTCATTCCTATCCAGAACACACAGATTCCTCATCTACAAAACAAAGAGGAAGGAAAGTCACTGCCAGGCCCCTTCAGGTCTGCATGTGCACTGAGGAAAAGGAGAAAAGTGCAGTCCCTACCAGGGTTTCCCTCCCCTTCAAGGTGCTGCCTGGATCCGGTGGCTGTTTCCAGAACTGACTGGACGCTTTGAGACCCAAATTTGAAATGTGCCCTGAACACAGGAAAAAGGGCTCATTACCTTCTTATCTGCCCTTTGCAGTCACCTATAGATGGAGATCAACCAAAAGAGGGGATTTAGGAGGGTCATAAGTTGATGTCAGCTGTACTGAAAAGTCTATCTATACATTTTACTAATTATTTTTGTTTGCTTGCTTTCCATCGCTATAAGTTAACACAAATTATAAAAAAAAATAATGAATGTCTAAAATGGATGTTCCAATGTAATGACAAAATTTAAACCTCTTCTTCAGCCAATATGTAAAAATATTTCCTAATTATTCTTCTTAGATCAAAGGAAAATGCTTTTTCAACCACAACTGCCTTGTACCTGCCTCTGTGCAAATTGCCTACTGTGAGCCCACCCGGTTAGCACCTGGAAGGCGGGGGAAGGGGTCTTGATCAAATGCTACTTCTTACCACTATAAATAAAAACTTGGTTTCCTGGCATTTGAAAAAAAAAAAAGGTGTTTTCCAAACAGAGCTATGCTACCTCAATACCTACCACAGTAGATGCTGAATGAAGCTGATAATACTATGGATGCTATTTTCAAATGTTCTGGACATTCTTATTTTTTCACTAACACAGTCAAATTTCTTTGTCCAGAAAAATCACAGTCTAGCCATCCATTCAAGTGAAAATACTGACAGAATCCTTGCCTCTCTGTAACTGGACTTTGTCAGAGGGGTATGGGGAGTGATGCCAATTTCTATCTAATAACTGGAGTGTAGGGATGCAATTTCATTCTAGCTTTACCTTAATAAAAAGCTTTAATTAGAATGATAAGCCAGCATCACAATATTTATAAGATTGTCCTATAGACTCCAAAAAGTATTTATCTTAAAGTAGGACTTCACTTTGCAGACTAAGCTGCCTAGAATGTATATATTCCTGTCTTCCAAGTGCTGAGATCACAGGCCTATGCAACCATATCCAGCTCAAAAAAAAAAAAAAAAAGTTTGTGATTTAACCTATTCAAACTGTGCACTTTAAACTTAGTCACAGTCATATTACAAAGCAACAAGTTGTCTCATTATAGCTAACCATGGATCCAGGAGAAGCAGAGTACAGCAACAGGGAAGTGATATTCGCTCTACAAACATACCTTGTCCTCCAGTTGCAAACTTGGTCCCATCAGGGTGTATATCAACTGAAAAAATCGGCTTCCCTGGAAACAAAGAAAAACACATCTAACTTGGCTTTTATTTGCTAGAAAACAATAAATTTTCATTTTTTAAAATTGACTACTCAAATAACATGTCTAAATTTACACCTAGGACAAAACACCAGGCTGTAGATAAAATTACCTATGAGTAAGAATGGGGAGATCTAACAGCTTTAGTTAGTCAAAACAACTAGACTCTCCCAACAACATTAAATAGCTGAAAACCCAACAGAGACTAAGCATGTCATCACTGAAAACAGGAGACTACAGCACATCTGGGTATTTCCTGGGGACCTGAATATATAAAGGCGATAAACTGTCTTCAATAAAAGCTCAAGTCACAAGTTCCTGTGAAAGGACTCCCATCTATACCTGATGACATCTCCCAATCACATGAGTCTGTGCTTGGCTGTCAGCTTGAAAAGGACACTCTCCACCCTCTCTAACTGGCTGGCTGTCATAAGCAGGTCTAATGACTCAGTACAGCCAAGGGCCCTCCCTTCTCTTAAGATTTTGGTTCCTGAAAGTCTATACTACACATGTGTAGCAATTCCCTCCAAGACAAAACGCTCAATCTTGGAGGGACGCCTGGAACACTCAAAGTGTTCTGAAGGGAAGTGGAACATTCCATATTCAGGGAAGTTCCTTAAAACTAGACAGTAAACAACAAAAACCTCAAGAAATTCCTGAAACTGACCCTAACCCTAGCCATAAGACACATGATCCCTTCCTTCCCAAGAGTGTCTAAGCAGTAAAGCCTACTGAGAGACTTTCAGACCAGCTGAATTGCCTAGAAAAGACTTAGACCAACTGAGGATGCTGGAAGAGATACTCTCCAGTCTACCAAGCTGCCTGCAGGCTGTGTGGTGGACTCCAGGTTCCAGCTTTCAAGAGCTGTCACCCATGTCAGGTGGACTTTCGGAGATGCAGCTGTCTTTGAGTCATCCATACTCCTATATGTAACCCCTCATGCATACTCCTGCAGGTAATCTAAAGAAAAACCCCAATGGCTCACCAAGTTGTACTTTGATGCTATGCTTATTTTTGTGGGCCATTGGTTCACATCTCCCCTGGAGTAGTATAGAAAGTCTATCCTCTCAGCATCCCCTATCTGGACCTCTGTTAACATGTATACTCTATTAAATTCAGTAATCAGTTCCTAAGAGTTAAAGCAGGTTCTTAGAAACACCAAAGGGCCCCTTTGCACCCAGGCCTGGTTGAGGCAATTGGCTTGCAGGGCAGACCAACTCAGGCAATGAAACCAAAACCAAGTAGTTTGTGGAAGGTTTTCTAAGGACCTTGTGCCTAGTGGGTATCTGTCCATCTCCCTGGTCTGTTTCCAAGGCCAAAGGGACAAAAGTTTCGGGTGTCATATTAGTTGCTACTGAGTTCAAACTATATCATCAGCCTGTGAGTGACAGGTTAGAGGTTTAACAGTCAACTGGGCCTGATGCTCTAGAATTCCACAAGTGATAAGGTGGGAGCCCCTGCTGTCTACCTGAGAAGAAAGCTATAAATCCTGCCAGGGACCCCATGCCAGTATGGAAAATCCAATATGGGTACCCAAAGGCAGTAACCAACATGGGTCCTTGGTGATGCACCTTGCATCATCTTCCAGAGTCTGATCTGTACAGGTGATCAAATCAAGTAGAACAGGGAAATATCTTTTCATTCTTACTGGTCACTAGGTGGTAGTGGGAGAAACAACAGTGCAAGAACACTATGGAACAGGTGTGCCAAATACAAATAGAAACCTTTGGAAAGTTTGGCAGTCACACTACATGTTCTATGGTCTCCTGTATTCCAAAACAACAAAAGCTAATACTTTAGACTCTGTCATCATACTGGCAGCCTTTGCCTGGTCCCCAAGTCCCTTTAGTGATCTCTAGGCTAATCAAGAGCCAACTCTACAGTTTAGACAAGCAGCTGCTTGCTGCCTCTCTGGAATGAGTGCGCGTGTGTACTAAAAACTATCTTGGACATTGAACACATAGCCGACTCGGTCTTCATTTTCTCTGACATAGGTTATCCTTTTATTCCTAGGCTTCAAGAGATGAGTCCCGACACAGCTCACATTCTAGATAGCTCTGAAGGAACAGACCTGGTAGTGAATACACATAGAGATGGGACAGGAGATGGCCTGCAAGTCCATCTTCCCCCAGATTACAAATACAGCAGATCTTAATTAGTTTTGTCTTAGTCATCAAGAAAAGAACCCATGAACTGGCAAGATAGTTCACATAAGTGTTTTCCACCAAGCCTGACAACCTAAATTCAATCTCTAGAACCCACATGGTGGAAGAACTAACTCCTACAAGTTGTCCTCTGACCTCCACAGATACACTGTGGTATAGGAGAGCATGCATACAAACAAACAAACACACATGTTTAAAAAATTAAACAAAAAGAAACGTTCTTACCCAATCTATGTTAATAAAATCTACAATATGCCTAATACAAAAACACACATAGTATAATAGCATAGCCCTACCTATAGGGAGTTCCCAGAATTAATGATAATCATACAAACCTAAATAGAAAGATACAGCAATATACAGCTACACAGTTTAAAACAAAAACAAAACAAAAAAACTTCACCTAGCCTGAGGCTTCCTTCTAAAGTAACAACTGAATTAAGTAAGGCTCAACCGTTGAGGACAAGTCAGCCAGATGGGTAAAGGTAAAATCAGCCAGAGGACACACAGCACTGAATCAAGAAGCAGCATGATGCACTGCTCCAGAGTCCATGAGGTAAGCATGATCAGATGATGCTCCATCCAGGAGCCTAGACCTCAGTCAAAAGGGACACTTAAATCGTCACATTCACATTCTGCCTCAAAAAGTGCTGGGTAGAAAAAAAGGGGGATCTCAAGGCTCCAAAGGAAGATAAAAATAAAGACTAGTCACAGGTTTAGATTTTACTGTTGTCCCTTTCTGGACTGACTCTTCAGTCCTGCCTCTGATCTGCTGTACAACCGTGACTGTTTAATTTTCCCAAACTCTAGTTTCCTAATCTGCATAAGTGGTGAGGACAAGCTTACCTACACATACATATCCTCCTTGTGGACAGATCAAGATACTGTAAAACAAAGCTTCTAAAATACATCTACTTAATTTAACATTTCTCAGACCAGGATATACTTTAGTGAAAAGTATGACTGGGTTACCTGACACTACTTTTTCTTCCTGAGTGATACTTAATACACAGCAGTTTAAATGAAGTATGGGGTGGACCTACACGGCACACATTAGTGAAGTGCTAGCTCCCAACTCCCTATGGCCTAGGCCTCTCAGCCCCAGGAAAGACATCATCACTACAGCCCTTGTCAACAGGAAGGACCTTAATGAAGGGTTCATTAGTGAAGCTAAGCAAAAAAAATCCTACCAGTTTGGCTGGCTAAAGAACTTTTCCTTTGGCCCAGCAAGATAACAATAAATTCCCAACTACTTCCAACTTCAGGCCTTTTTATAGAGACTGAGACAAAAGATAAATCAGTATAAACCCTGACTCTAGCAATGTTAGGCAGTATCTTCCCTTCAAGTCAACCTGGACCAGAACACTTCTGTACACCCATCATGGTCCATTTCTTCTCCAAGAATTTGCTCTTCAGGCCACACAAGATCCTACTGACAAGCCTGGCATAGATCACACACCTTTCATCCCAGATTTTGGGAGGGGGAGGCAGGTAGCTCTCTGTACATTTTAGGCCAGCTAGTTAGCAGTCACTTGACTGAACACACATGTAGCTCAGGAGGTAGAGGGCACTTTAACATGAAAGATGCTTTGGGTTCAATTTCCAGTGCCAACAACAAATTTAATAAATCACTGAGCATATCCCCCAGGCTCCTTATTTTATTCCATTGTTCTCTGTGTCTGTCTTTATGCCAGCCAATCCCATACTGTTTTGAATGCTACAGCTTTGTTTTATTTCCACCACAAAGTATGAGAACACCAACTTTATTCTTTTAAGGTCATTTTGATTAAGAAATCCTTAGGGCTAGAAGGTGGTAGAGATCACCTTTAATCCCAGCACTTAGGAGACAAAGGCAAGCAGATCTCTTGAGTTTGAGGCCAAAACAAAGAAAGAAAAAGAAGAAAAAAGGAAATCCTTACAACTCTTTCAGAACTTTTAGAAATAGCTATTTCTCCTAGCAGGAAACACTCAAAGTTTTAATAAGAAACTAGACTAAAGTTGTTTTGGGTAGTTTTTTGTTTGGTTGATTGGGTTTTGTTTGTTTGTTTGTTTGTTCAGCAGAGTCTCATTGTGTGGCTCAGGTGGGCCTGAAACTTTGTAGAATAGCCTGGCCTTGAACCACACAGCTCTGCCTGCCTCTGTGTCCTGGGTGCAAGAACTGCAGGTGTACCACCACTCCTGGCTTACCATCATTTAACTCTAAATGTATCAGTATTTACTGAGCCAAGTTCTATTGGGCAGTTCCTGAGGCAAAGGGAAGGCCTTAAACTTACCCAAACTCCAGTTCCCAGGACACTTGCAGCATGTTTCCAGTCTAATTTTCCCAGTAAGCTATTAGAGTATAAACCCAGAGAGCTAGATATGATAGTGTGAACCTATAGTTCTGAGAAAGTGATGGAGAACAAGCTGGATGTTCTAAAAGTAGACTCCTTAAAACTCAGAAAGTAAAAAAGTCTGTTTCAGCAAGTCTCTGAAACTGAACAACTGAACAGATAAGAACTGCTGATTACACACATACTCTCAGACCACTGAGCTACCTACAAGTCCTGCCGTGAGTTCGCTCCTGGGTTCCAGCTTTTGAGAGCTGGCACTTACACTAGCACAGGCTTCTGAACTCAGCAGTCTTTCAGTCATTCCTGCTCCAAATATGTAACCCTCCATCTATTCCCCTTTAAGTAGCACCAATAAACTCACTGATTTACTAAGGTGGACTTTGGTGGAACCTCCACTGTGCTCTGTTGTTGATTCCTTAGCCAGGGTAAGTAAACATTTGTTCACTTCTCCAGGGAAATAGTCACAGGATAGAAGAGAACTGAATCCAATAAGCTGTCCTTTGACCTTCAATATAACCCATGGTAAACATACACACACACTCCTACAACAACAACAAAAAAATGTAATAAAAATAAAACTAATATACAAAAACAACAAATTGGGCCTCATTAAAAATGTGTGTATGTGCATGAAGAGATGAAGGAAAAGACATGAGAGAAGCATTTGAAAACTGATATCCAAAATGTATAGGGAAATCCTAAAAATAAACAAACAAAAAAACTCCAAAAAAAAAAAAATGGACACAGGAAGGCTGGAAAGGTAGCTCAGTTCTTAAGAGCACTGGCTGCTCTTCCAGAGGACCCAGGTTCAATTCTCAGCACCCACATGGCAGCTCCCAACTGTCTATAACTCTAGTTGCAGGCGATCTGACACCTTCCGGTTTCTGTGAGCAGCAGGCACACATGTGGTGCAGACATACATGTAGGCAAACAACCAGACACATAAAAATAAGAATTAAAACGTTTAAGACAAAACAACAATAAAAATGGACAGACAGCACGTTCAGTGGTTAAGAGCACTTGCTGCTCTTTGAGAGGACTTGAATTCAATTCTCACTACCCGTCAGGCAACCACCTGTAAGTCCACCCCAGGAGGTCTTCATCCACTCACATCTCCCTTCATGTAGACACATGCCTACACATAATTTAAAAACAAACAAATTTAAAAATTAAATAATAAACACAGGACTTAAATACACATTTTCCCTATAAAGACATGAATAGGAAGCAATGAAAAGATTCTTTCTCTTCAATCCAAATAATATCACTTTATTCAAATGAAGGTTACTAGCCAGCAAACTGTAAAGTGACAAATATTGGCAAGAATGTGAAGAAAATGCAAACTTTGTTGGGATTTCAAAATGCAAAACATGGTATCACCATGACATGAAAGTTTGAGAGCTGATTAGGAATATTATGATCCAGCAATTCTACTTCTAAGAACCTATCAAAATAAGCTGAAAACTGAGTCTTAAGAAAAGCCAGGCTGAGCCGGGCAGTGGTGGCAAATGCCTTTAATCCCAGCACTTGGGAGGCAGAGGCAGGCGGATTTCTGACTTTGAGGCCAGCCTGGTCTACAGAGTGAGTTCCAGGACAACAGCGCAGGCTATACAGAGAAACCCTGTCTCGAAAAAACAAAACAAACAAACAAACAAACAAAAAAGCCAGCCTGAGTTATAAATCAAGACTCTGTCTCAAAATATAAACAAAAAGGAGTGCTGGAACAATGCCTCAGCAGTTAAGAGCACTGGCTGCTCTTCCAGAGGACTGGGTTTAGTTCCCAGCACCCACATGGTGGCTCATAGGCATCTATAATTCCATCCTAGAGAATCCAATGCATGGGAATACAGAGGCCTTAACCCCTCAGTCTGATTTAGAACCATTCAAATCCATACATACCCACACAAAACCAACTATAACTTATCAGGGTTATTACCACCTCAATCAGATATAATCATCTCTTGCCTGGCTCACCGTAACAGCTTCATGGCGTCTCCCGGCTCCCACTTCCTCCGGCTGTGATATAGCTATTTCCTCCTCACAAGGCCATCTGTGGCTCTTGCTCCACCTCCATCCTAGTTCATCATCTGCCTGTACCACTTCTCAAATTCATACTGGGCTACTACCAAGAGCACCCCCACCCCTAAAACTCCTCCTGTGCACAAAACTCTCAATCAGGCAACCTTTGAAGCAAAGTATGTGGTCAGGCTTCCCAAAGCATGTTTTATTTACAACTGCCCTACTCTAGATGGTTACAGTAACGCGCACCCGCGCGCGCACACACACACACACACATACACACATATATATATATTTAAAAAAACCCTCAGAAATATGGGAAGCAGGAGGATCTCTTGAATTTACAAAGTTCAAGACCAGCATTGGTATAAGACCAAGACCTTGTCTCAAAACAAATAAAAATCCAATAAGCCTAAAGAAAATAACAGAGATTCTCCTATATCTATCTCTCCCCAGTATTGCTTAGTCTCTGTGGGCTCTTCCTCTCCACACTGACCTACCTGCTCTCTGTTGATGGCTCTTGCTCAGGATGTTTCTTTGCTCTCTGGCCTCACCTGCAATGCTGGTGTCCTTGCCGTTTTCACACAACATACTTGCTATCAAACTTGCCAGGCACACACTGGTGGTTTCCCATCCTTCTCTAGGTGTCACTTGCTAAGCAATTACTCTGAAAGTTTTCTCCCTATACCACCTCTTTGCTGTGAGCAAGATACCCAGCCCCAGCTCTCCAGATGGATGGCTTCAATCTGGGGAGCTGTTTAGTTTCGTACTGTTTCTAGCTTTTAGCTCAGACCCTGGCACACAGCTAGCCCTTGGTATTTTTCAAATGGGTAGATTTATTATATTCTCTGCGGGATGGTCTTTGGAAAGTGCTATAGCCCTGAAGTCTGTTCCAACAAAGATCTATCCTTGCTCCTCAAAGGAGACTTGCGGCTCCTTTTGTCTAACCCTCATTATGTGCTGTTTTTCAGGGTAACTTTCCTATAAGCTTAGTCTATTTTATGTTGGTTAATACATTAGGCAGATATTAGTTTCTTTTTTGTTGGAGGAGGGGTGTAGTCAGTTGCTTCCTATCTGTTCTATATATTCTATTTCCCTTCTTAAAAATAGAAAACTACAAGGATATGACCCAGCTTCAAGGTTCTTAAACTGTGGGTCATAACCCCATGTGTGAGAGTCACAAAAAATCCTCAATGATAAAGAGTTTCTGATGGCACAGTGACTCAAAATCAACCCTGTAGCAGTTCTGTGTGTTTCTGGCAGTTCCTGCCTGTGATGCACTGCTCAGCTTCACTGCAGTCTAGGTTCTAAACATACAACAAAGTGCAAAGTGGCACAGCTTGAAACATCTTAGCTAACACTCAAGATTACTCAGTTACGAACCACGGTGCTTTTACTGTGCAGTTCCAAACAAACTGATTTAGACTGTATCGTATTAGAATGTTTGACTTTAAAGCTGCTATTTGAGTTTCTAACTTCAGCTTCACAAGAAACAGTTTTGACTTAGCCGGGCGGTCGTGGCACACGTCTTTAATCCCAGCACTTGAGAGGCAGAGGCAGGCGGATTTCTGAGTTCGAGGCCAGCCTGGTCTACAGAGTGAGTTCCAGGACAGCCCGGGCTATAAAGAGAAATCTTGTCTCGGAAAAAAAAAAAAAAAAAAGAAGTTTTGGCTTGGCATTAATATAGCATTTCTAACAATTCCTGAAATGTCCTTAAACATACTTCTGCACTACGTATTTTGCACTATGTATTTATAGAAAGTAGTTTTCAGCATTGGCAATTATAAAATCAAACATTAACTCTAAAAAGTCTAAGATTCTTTTTTTTTTGTTCGTTTGTTTATTTTTGTTTGGTTTTTTTAAGTTTTTTATTTATTATATGTAAGTTCACTGTAGCTGTATTCAGACACCCCATAAAAGGGCATCAGATCTCATTACAGATGGTTGTGAGCTACCATGTGGTTGCTGGGATTTGAACTCATGACCTCTGAAAGAGCAGTCAGTGCTCTTAACCACTGAGCCATCTCATCAGCCTAAGATTCTTTACATCACACAATATCAACTATTCAGCTAATTCAATTCTTCATATACAAATAGACATAACCATCTCATTAGCATGTAAATTCACTTGTCTTCAATAAATAGCAAAAGTATTTATCATAAGTGTTTGAAAATAAAATTTATTAATATCAGTAAATGTATTATACATCATATATTATATATCACCAAAATCACATAAAAAACGATTTTTGGGTGAAAATGGGTCAAAGGTGGAAAACTTGCCAGGTGTGGTGGCATATACCTTTGATCTCAGCACTCAGGAGGCAGAGGCAGGCAGATCTCTGAGTTTGAGGCCAGCCTGGTCTACAGAGTGAGTTTCAGGACAGCCAGGACTACACAGAGCAATCGTACCTTGAAAAACCAAAAAGAGGGCCAGAGGGAGCGGGGCCAAAGCAAGAGGGAGGAGGGGAGGGGAAAAAAAGAAAAAAGAAAAACCAAAAATGAAAGAAAGAAACAAAGAGGGCTGGAAAGAGGAAGGAAGGGAAGGAAGGAGGGAGGAAAGGAAGGAAGGAAGAGAGGAAGAAGAGAAGAAAAGGGAAGAGGAGGGGAGGAAGAGGAGGAGGAGGAGGAAGAGGAGGAGGAGGAGGAGGAGGAGGAGGAAGAGGAGGAGGAGGAGGAAGAGGAGGAGGAGGAGGAGGAGGGAGAGGAGGAAAATAATTTCAATCCTAATAGGGCTGGTAAGATGGCTCATGGCTATATTATACTTCCCAGAGGCCTGAATTTTATCCTTGGTTCCTACATGGTGGCAGTCGAAAACTGTCTCTTAAGAGCTATCCCTGTGCCTGTAAGCCCTTGCTTTCTCGGCCCCCCAATACACACACACACACAAATCTGTCAAATTCCACCAGAAAATCTGATCATAGCTAGGACACAGCTAGGACAAACAAGAAGCAAGTCAAGGGTAGTGGTTACCCACCCAGCAGGTACCCTTTATCTCCTCCTTCCAGGATGCAGTACACATAAGAGTTCACTCAGTGGTTAGTATGTTCCAGATACCATTCTCTCTTTGGGAATAAGGCACTAGCATAGACAATGTCTCTGTCTTCAGGAGCTACCTTTCTGTAGGCAGGCTCTACTGGGATTCCAATTTTACTTTACTAAAGTATCTATTCTCCCACATATAAGCCAGTAGACAACAGTAACCAATGCAGGAGAAGACATATAACCTAGATGGTCCAACCAGGCTAACAGGAAGACTCAAGCCCCAAGGCTGAAGTACAAGTCCCTCTCTCCTGTTCCTCCCAGAAAGCAGGGCTTTGATTCCTCCATGACCAGAGAATTCTCAAAAGTCAAATACCAGAAGTTTCTCCAAGCAACTCAGATGAAATCCACTAGGTTGGCAGTTCCAAGGTACCAATCTCCAAGCATGATAATATTCCTTGTACCAAGTTGTTATGTGGCTTCTGAAAGAAGAGAACGGTCCTCAAGCTCTCCAGGAAGACAAAGGTAGTATTACATTGGCAGTAATTTAAAAACTCCTTGGCACTCACATGCAGACCAGGTTAGGAACACTAGCACACATGCCCCAAGAGACTGCCTACAGAAAAAGGCGAACAGAAAACCAAAGAAACCCTGGAATTCTGCTGGCAGGCAACCCAGAGGATCAGCAGCACCTCTTCCCAATATTTGACAGCCTCACCCAGTCCTCTGGGTGCTGTTACTGATCTTGGCAAGAACATAAAATATGTTTGCCTCAATTTTTAGATCCCAAGGCTTAGTCCAGATCTGTGTCATTTGCTAGGCCTCTCTTAGTCTATAAACAAATACTAAAGTAATTAGGCTACACAAGCAATATCTGGATAAACAAATCTGAGTCAATGCAGACAGAGCATGTATCCCTTCTATGGATGCCCACAAGACTCACGATGGGGACGATAACACCAGGTCCGGTATTTGGCTTCACTGGTCAGAGCCAGAGACTGCCCAAATGTGCCTCTCGGCTGTACAACATGAATCTCCTTATAAGCTGAAAGTGTATGTTCAACCATTAGATTAAAATTCTAAAATGAAAATAATAATATGCATGTGTGTGTGTGTGTGTGTGTGTGTGTGTGTGTACAAGATATATATGGGAAAGGATCTCAATCTATAGCCCAGGCCAGCCTCAAACTCACTGCAGTTCTTCTGCCTCTTGGGTTCTGGGTTTACAGTCATGGACCATCATGTACAGCTGATTGATTAAAATAAATGTTGGGGCGGGGAGCCCTCAGTTGGTAAACTGACCTGAATTCTGTCTCTGGCACCTACATAAAAAGCAAGGTGTAACAACACCACACTAGCAATTCCAGCACTTGGAATGCAAAAGACAGGAGTGTCTTGAGGGATCACTGGCCAGTCAGTCTAAACCCAAAGGATGAATTCCAGGTCCAAT
Organism: Grammomys surdaster; assembly: GCF_004785775.1. Taxonomy (NCBI): domain Eukaryota; kingdom Metazoa; phylum Chordata; class Mammalia; order Rodentia; family Muridae; genus Grammomys; species Grammomys surdaster. The sequence goes on along the minus strand of NW_021604647.1, from coordinate 1,229,903 downwards.
AAGAAATACTGTCTCAAAAAGGGAGAGGGTAACAGGAGAAACCTGACATTCATCTCTGGCACACATGAGCACAGGCACAAACATAGAAATAATAAGCAATCAAAAATATGTAAATGTCTCAGAGACTTCCACTAGGGGCTCAGGAGATGGTCAGTGAGTAAAGAGAGCATGCCACACAAGCCTGAGAACCTACTAATCCCCAGCACCATAAAAAACCCAACAATGTCCACTCCTCCACCTCTAACTCCAGCCTGGGTGAGATGGGCAAGAAGGGAATCACTGATTCCCTTCCTGATTGCCAGGGTAGATGTGTCTCAGGGATGCACAGAACAGAGTGGTGATAGAGCAGAGCACTCTCCTAGGCTCCCAGGTGTTAGACATACACTACACACACAAAAGAAAACAACACTCCCCATCTCTCATTTGTATTCTTTCTCCAACACCCTTATAAACTCAAAAAAAAAAAAAGACATAAATCCACACTTCATGCATGTAATGGCCAAACCCCACTATTTCTTCCTTTATCTACAGTACTTCCACCTCTTTCTCATCTCTGCCACCCGTGACCTTTCCTCCCTGTCTTAGCACATCTTACCAAGATCTGGAGACCACCTTCTAAGTCCTGCAAGGACTTCCTGAAACACATTCTAGGTATCCAGACTCCTCAGAAACTTCAATGTTTCCCTCCCCAAACCCAAAAAAGAAAGTTCAAGTCCCTCACAAGTTGTTCACGATTCCATCCATCCCCAGCCACACTCCCCCTCTCCTTCCTCAGCCACACTCCCCCTCTCCTTCCTCAGCCACACTCCCCCTCTCCTTCCTCAGCTTACCTTATGTAGCATTTGCTACGTCTCCTTAATGTTTGGGCCTTTTGATCCTGACTGTCCAAGAACATTTTGTTATTAACATTCTTTGCAGAGACACATCTACACTTTTTGACTCAATCTTTCTGCCTCAGCCTCCTCAAGTACCATAGCCATAGGTGTGTGCACCTATGACACTGATGATGAGTAAAATATAGTCAATAAGATTACATCTCAAAACAACATGTGGAAAGTATACTGCACATAACGTCAATGTAAGTAATAGATACTAACTAATTGTTATATTGTACCATACTTTAGGAGCAATCTTTCATATTGAACACAAGATGAAGAAATATGTCCTCTCACATGATTTTACCAAGACCTAAAATTACTAAAACCCAAGAATCCTTAACTGGGAAATGATGTCATCTTGAATTCAGTCTAAATCCACATCCAAGGCAAATTTCATTGGAAAATTACAATGTCAAGACTTAAAAACATGCTGATAACCATAGACTAGAACATCTCAGCTGGAGGAGATCTGGGCTATCAACGGGCATCAGCAATGTCCAGATATTTTGGATGAGGCAAACGGACAGTTATGATGGTAAGTACTGCTGACATCTAAGTAAGGATCACACAATACACAGAACAGCCCTTAAAACAGTTGTGACTGAAAGTGGCAATCATGCTAGGGCTGAGATATCCTATGTGAGAGGTTTCTCTAGTACTAGGCCAAAATATGAAGACCAACAAGCACCTCTCTTTCTGCCTTTAACCTCTTCTAGCTGCCTACCTTGTCTAAATGGATCCCCTGTTCTCTTTTCCTCCCCTCTCTGAACTCTCAGATCTCAGAGTCCACGCTGCACAAGGAGACAGGAAACACAACTGCTGAGTGAGAAAGCTAGGAAGTATAATCCCCTCCAGTGCAGAAGGGCTTCTATTCCAACTTGATTCTACCAGCTACTACCATTCAGGCTCTGGTTAGGAAGCAACTCCCCACTACTCACTACCATCTTTAAAGGTATGCTTAGTAGTAACATGTAGTAGCACCATCTCCAAGATAAAGGCAATAAAGAGAAAGAGGTTGCCTTTAGATTTAAAACAAGAAAAAAGAAATATGCTTAAGTCTCAACATCTTTTATCATGAGTAATCGCTTAGGGGTTTTTATTTTAAAAAATTCATACAATATGCTTTTATCATATTCTTTCCCCTCCCCATCACCTAGATTTCTTTTTTTTGTTGTTGTTGTTTTGTTTGTTTGTTTGTTTTGTTTTTCGAGACAGGGTTTCTCTGTGTAGCCCTGGCTATCCTGGAACTCACTCTGTAGACCAGGCTGGCCTCAAACTCAGAAATCCTCCTGCCTCTGCCTCCCAAGTGCTGGGATTAAAGGCGTGCGCCACCACCGCCCGGCAACAGCAACCCATCACCTAGATTTCTAATGAATTTTCTGGGCTCCAAACTTTAAAATCGCTCTTCTATGCTTAACTTCACAATGATACTGTGAAGTGCAGAGAGCACGTATCCAGACTATGGACCCCCCAGCCCAAAAAAAAAAAAAAAATGTTTGGTGGTGAATAAAAAGCACCCCGGAACAAATTATATAAAAAAAAAAAAAGGAAAGGCCTCGTGGATTTTTAAAAAGAGAAAAATGCATTTACTTGCCTTGTGTTGCGCGCGTGCGCGCGCACACACGCGCGCACACACACACACACACAAACTGTAGCTCTCTCTAGATGCAATACAAAGTAGAGAGGAGGAAAGACCCTTCCCCTTTCAGCAGAGGGTGGCCGCTTCCTAGTGAGTCCTTCTGGTCCTTCCAGACTCAAGTACTAACAGCTGTGGGGAAAGGCTCTAGCTCTTCCTCGCTCGCTCGGCAGAGCAAACCAACTCCTGCAGTAGTTCTCGACAAAACTGAGTGCCACCAGCTGCTTTGTACCAACCATCTCGACCAGGGTGTAGGAATCTGCTTTTTGAAGTCATTATTACGTATCCAAAGTCTCTGGTCTCCTGTGCACCACTGGCCCCGATCTTAAACGTGGTTCTTTCGCGGTCCTTCGTAGGACCTGAGCCCCGGCCCTTCCCAGGCAGCAATAGCCCGAGTGGGGGCACTGTCACAAGCTCCAGGCCTCAGAAAGGGCAGTACAGCCAGTAAGAATCTCATGCTGATTCTAGATCTTCACCGAGCCACTGAAAGGCCACAAGGGGGATGTCGCCCCAGTTTCATACTCACAACCACCATCTGAGCACATACTGGATGGTGAAGCCGGGTGGCAGCACCAGGTCGGTGCCCAAGCCAGCACACAGAAGCCAGGCATCCCAGACTAAGGGTGGGCGGCGCAGGACTCAGCGCCATTGCCTGGGGCGAAGGCGGACTTCGCTGCAACCAGCCCGAAGCACGTGCCTGGGCTCGCCGGTGTCCCAAAGCCCGGGACAAAGTCTGCTCCTGCCCGTTCTGCAGCTCCAGCACCCGGCACCAGCGTCTGGTGCGGTCAGGACTTGAGCACTGCCTCAAGCCAACTCCAGACCCCACCCCGATGCAGGCTAGGCCGCCCACGACTCCTGCGTGCACTCACCATTGTGGTTGACCCAGGTTGGCTTCAAGAGCTTCATTGTTCGGCCGCTGCCGGGCTGAAGCCAGAGCCGTGTCCCTCAGCACGCCTGGGCCATGGGGCCGCCGCCGCTTCCTCCCGCGCCGCCCGCCCTCCGGCCGCCGCCCACCCTTGCCCTCAGCGCCGCCGTGCCATCGCCGGCCCGCGCCCCCAGCCACCGCCACAGCCGCCTCCTGCGCTCGGCCGCCGCCGCCGCCGCCACAGCAGCATCCCCTGCGCCGCTCCTCCTCCGGCGGCTCCGGGGCAACGCCGGAAGTCACGGCGCGCACCTGCCAAATCGCCCCGGCGGGAAACCGCTCCCTACGCGGACGGGGCCGCCTCGGTTCTTCGGTAGACAGTGGGGAGGGCGGGGATACTCCGCTGGCACGGACGGGGTCGCTGGTGTGGCTCGGGGTGAGCAGGCTGGCAAAGCCTTGAGATCCCGCCCGGCGATGCAGAGCCAGGGTGGTGTCCAGGTTTCTAGTTTTGACCTCCGCGGCTCCAGCCTAGTAACTAGCTTCCGCCATCCATCAATTCACGCTATTGGGCATCTCGCGAGCATGCAGCAAACAGCAGCGGCCCTGGGCTCTGATTGCATGAATAAAAGAGGTAGCCTGGTGGAGGATAGGGTGCCAGACGGGCGCGTTTATTAGAAGAGCGGGGCGTTTGCATAGACGTAAACACAGGCCAGGCGGAGCAGAGAGCAGCAACACTGGCACTTGGGCAAGGGCGGCAGGAAAGTAACACAGCACTCACAAGAAGCGGAACGCCGGCAAAAGGACGCTACGAAGCCAGCCGCGCTTGCCCGGGGCGGGGCTGCGTCGGGGGCGGGGCCATATGCGGGCCCGCCTCTCCGAATCTCAGACCGGCGTGTTCCGGGCAGAGGCCTGCGGGACCCCACCGGGTACCTCAGGTCGGACCGCCCAGAGGCGCGCTCCCGGAAGCTGCCCGCCTGCGGGTGGCGAGAAAAGCTATGGCTACCGCTGTGATGCTGTGTGCTGCGCGGGCTGTGCGGCCTCCGAGCTGGTGAGTGGAGCCGCGGGTGGCAGAGTACTCAGGGCGCGTGCGCGGGCTTTGCACCGTAGCTGCTCGTAGGCGCTCGCAGATTATTTTTGGGATGAGTTTACCTCATCTGTTGCGGATGAAAATCCGAACTGGGAATGTACTCACAGACAGACTACTTGCCTAACAAATGTGAAACCTCAGCCCTGCCTAAGTGCTGGCCTACTCCTGCAACCCCAGCACTATGGAGGTGGAGGCTAGGTCAGAAAGTCAAGGTCATCAACAGCTGCATACCACGTGTAAAACTCTGGCTATATTACACCCTATCTTAAAAAAGAAGAAAAAAAAATCCTGCCGGAGCAAGTAAAAACTGCCCCAGTGAGAAACGGAGTTTTGAAAAATCCTTACTTTGCCCTTCCTAGCCTAATACAAATAAATTTAGGCATGGTGGATTAGCTGAGGCAAGAGAATTGCCTCAAGTTCCAGGATAGCCTGAATTAGGGAGACTTTGTCTGAAAAATGCAAAATAAATACTTACAAACATCCTCTAGGTTTTGGGAAGCCCTATAGTTATGTGTATGTGCCTTCTCTTTCCCCAAACAGTTCTTTATACATACCCTTCTCTCCTTCAGGATCCCTGGTACCTGCCAGGCACAGGTCAGACACACCCACCAGAGAGCTTCCTTGCTGTCCTTCTGGGAACTCATCCCCATGAGGTAAAATTCAACATGACCCTTAGCTCTTGGGGTCTAGAAACACATGTTTGCATATGACCAAAACAAAGCAAGACTGCCCAACCTTTGGTTAGCAAATTTCAGTCTATCGAACTAATAGTTAAATTTAAGTGAATGCCTCTGTTCTTTCAACAAGCTCTGTGCTATGATATGTATTGCTACTTGAGTAGTGTAAATAAGTAGCAGCTAGATTTAAGGACTCTTGTGTGTTTCAAAGGGCATATCTTAACTTCTGTATTTCCATAGGCTTTGCTCTTCCCTGCTCATTCTGATTCACTGAGTGGGAGGAAGTTTCAAAGACTAATAATAGTTCCTCTAGGAACTTTGGATGCTTTCTTGGGACTTGATCTAGTTTATTTTAATGCTAAAAGATTTGTTTTAAGATTTTTTTTTAGATGTGTATGTGCCTGGCATATGTATACACTTGTGTTTCAGGTGCCCTCAAAGGCCAGTCAGGGGTTACAGATCTCCTAGAGTTATAAGCAGTTGTGAGCCCCTGATGTGGATTCTGGGAACCAAAGTCCAATCTTTAAGATCTGCAGGCACTCTTAAGTGCTCAGCCATCTCTCCAGCTTCATATTTGATTGTTCCTAATGCCACATATCTCCTGGGAGGTCTGTGCCCAAAAGTAAACCAGATAATTGCCAAAGCTTTAGGACATGACTAATTTTTTAATGTGTTATGTCTGCATGTATGAGTATGTATGCATGCCTGGTACCCACAAAGGCCAGAAGAAGATCCCAGATCCCTTAAAACTGGAATTAATGATGGTAGAAAGCTACCATGTGAGTGCTGGGAACAGAACCCAGGTCCTCTGCAAGAGCAACAAGTGTTCTTAACCACTGTGCCATCTCTCTTTTAGTCTTGAAGCATTTTGTAAATCACAGATTCATTTAAAATGTGAATGAGCTTTTAATCCATTAGTTCAGCAGGTTGACTTCTCAGGGCAGGTTGAAGATACGCCTGAATCACAGAAGGACACCTCCAAGCTCAGGATGTAGCTTGGTTTATTGCATCCATGTCCTAGCATGTACAAAGCCTTAAGTTTATCCCCAGCACCATGACACCAGGAGAGGTAGAAAATGACTACACTGGAAGTCTGGAGGTAAGAGACAGTAGGATCAGAGTTCAAGGACATCCTTGACTACATAGCCAGTTCAACACAAGCCATGACTATGTAAGACTCAAAAAATAAATTAAAAAAAGTTGGGCAGCGGTTGCACAGTCCTTTAATCTCAGCAATTGGGAGGCAGAGACAATTTGAGGCCAGCCTAGTCTACAGAGTCAGTTCAGGACAACCAGGGCTATAAAGAAAAACCCCGTCTCAGTACCTCCTGCCCCCAAAAAGAAAGAAACAACACTTTCTCTTAGTGAATACCTCTCCTTCTGTGATGCTTCCTGGAAAGTAAATAAAGGACCCATACAGTCCTCGTGAAGACAGTGGACAACTTTCTTGTAGCATATAGTACAAGTATGAGGCCCTTTATTTAGCATCATATCTGTCCTGAGATTAAATGTTTGTACCCACTAGAGCAGAACCTCTACGAAAGAAGAAGAAGGTAGACCCTAGAAAGGATCAAGCAGCAAAGGATCGCTTGAAAAAGAGGATCCGAAAACTGGAAAAAGCCACCCAAGAACTGATTCCTATTGAAGATTTTATTACCCCTGTGAGGTTCTTGGATAAATCAAGGTAAGGGTTCTCCTCTGGGAGACATCCTTAATGCAAAGGAATTCCCTCAAGTAGTTCTAATTGAAGTTCATGTCTGTGATGGGAACAGGTGAGTAGGTTTGACTTGGCCCTGGCCTGAATCCTTTTCACCTTGATTGTGCTTTTTGGGATTTGGAGGAAGATACTCAAGGGAGTTTAGATCAGCTTTGCTCCAAGGGTCACGTTGTTCATTTCCGTGAGTGTTGGCTGTGACCCATGACATCAACCCTAGCTCTGTAGCCCACATCCTACCACCACAGTAGAAAACTCTCAGCCTCTTGTACAAATGTTCAGTTAGTGTGTGTTGCAGTTGTATTGTGTGTAAGATTAGCTGCTCGTGCTTTCTTTAAAAAGTGCACAGTTTATAAAACCGTACAAGTTGGGAAGCACCAGTGCTTTTCTGGTGTTCCAGGACTAAACAAGCTCTTGTCTCTAATTGGTGTTTGTCTCATTTTTCTTCTGTACTCCAGCTCACCAAAAGGAGGACTTGTCTGGGGCAGAAACAGTATAGTTCTCTCCAAGCAGCTCCTGCCGGAGGAAAGCAACTGCTGCCATGTTCTATGCTGGGTTTTTTTAAATATGTAATTATGTGTGTTGGGAATATGTTCGTATGAATACAAGTATCCTTACAGGCAGCAGATGCTCTATGGCTTGACTTCTAAGCAGTCGTTAGCCACCTAATTCTGGTACTGAGAAAGAAATTATGGTCTCTAAGAACAGTAAATGCTCTTAACTTCTGAATCCTCTCTCCAGCCCTGACATTACATTCTTAATATATCCCTAATTTTACTATTTTCCTGAGCCCTGGTTACCTGATTATGCCTGGCAGTGCTGGTGGTAGGGCAGTGCTGGTGGTAGGGCAGTGCTGGTGGTAGGGCAGTGCTGGTGGTAGGGCACTTAGGTCGTCTGCAGTCACAAGGGTCTCTCTGCAACAGGGTCAGTACTCTTTGTCCTCACACGTTTGGACTATGTGTTCACAGACAGCGACCTCAGGAGGAGCATTCTTTTGAGGAAAGTGAGCGGAGAGCTCTTCTGCTGAAGAGGTGGGCACTGTATAAGCAGCAGGAGCATAAGATGGAGAGGGACACCATCAGAGCCATGCTGGAAGCCCAGCAGGAAGCCCTGGAAGAGCTGAAACTTGAGTCTACAGAGCTATATGCCGAGGCCATAAAGCGGGACACTAGCCTATTCCCCTTTGAGAAAGAAGGGCCACATTACACGCCACCTATCTCCAACTACCAGGCCCCTGAAGGCAGGTACAATGACATCACCAAGGTGTACACACAAGTAGAATTCAAAAAATAGAACTGAAAACTGCTATTCTCAAACCATGCTGGCCCTAGGAGTCTGGACTAGCAATATAAAGTTGACTTCCCACAGATAAGTCATCCCAGGAACAAATAAAGGGTAATTAAAAATGTCTCTGTCGTTTATTTTAATCAAAATGAATTCCGCCTAAGTTTGACTGGGGTTTTCAGATGCTGGTAAAACAATGACAGAAAGACAAGAACCTTCCTTTCCAGTGGGGATGTGGCTGGAAACTAAAGATTTCAGTTGTATTCTAAGCTGTTTGCAGAAAGCATGTAATAACTCAAAGGTGAAAAGCATGCTGGGTAAGTGTGACAGAGGAAGCTGGACCTTTGCTGGGGGGCAGCTGCAAAATTTCCCCTTGGTTTGCCAAGGTGAGGAAGGGCTTTCAAGATTAGAACAAGTCAGAAACACGTTAGTGAAATCTGTTCTGGCCTCCAGAAAAGGATGAGACAGGCCCGAGACTTGCATTTGCTACAATTAATCTGAAGCAAAAAGACTACCAGGAGTTTAAGGCTATCCCCTGAGATATAATTTGAGACCCTGTCTCTGAAACAAAACCAAGACTCTAAGCTAGTGAATATAGTATTCTGCTCCAGCTGCTGTAACAAAATGCTATAGTGTGGACATATTACACAACAGGTTTTCTACAACTCCCCAAGTTGAGGTCTTCGCATGCCTGAGAGGTTGGTATCAGTCTTTGTTTTCTCATCTGATGGCACAGTCATGTTAGTGTACAACAAACTTAATGGTCTCACTGTAGCTTAACTACCTCCTTAAACACCTGGCTTCCACACTCTGGGATGCTGGGGGTTAAGACATCAACATGTGAAGGAGGGTTTGGCCCAGTGGCAATGTGGTGCCATTTTTCCCAGTGACCTGAGGTGCAACTTCAGAAAGGCTTTGGCTTCTTAAGTTCTTTAATGCAAATAAACCAGGGGAAAATTTTGTCTCACTATGAACTTAGATTATTAAGGGCTGGTGATACAACTTCATGGGAGATGGTCTAGCATATTCAAGCGTCTGGCTTTGACTCCCAGCGTCACATACCAAAAAAGAAAGAAAAGGAAAAAAAAAATTTGTTTATTGTGATTAAAGACAAATTTACTCACTTGACCATTTCTAACTGAGTGAGTTGTATGTGTCTCATGCATATTGAGAGCATATTAAGACTATTGCTATCATCTGTGTATCTCTAGGACTTTCCATTATGAAACAGAAAACTACCTATTAAAGAACTTCTGCCAGCTATGGCATATGACTGTAGTTCGAGCTACTTGGGAGACTGAGGGCTAACCTGAGCTATATCATGAAACACTCATCTTCTCAGAAAAACCACTGCCACTCTCTTTTCTGTTGCATGAGTCTGACTTGTACCTCAGTAAGTGGAATCATTATTGATCTCTGCCTATCCTAATTTCTCCAAGCATATTGCCTCTATTTATATATTTAATTTTTTAGAACACTGCTCCCAACGTGGATTCAACTAATCTTCCTGCCTCAGCCTCCCAAGTAACTACCTACTGGTATGTGCCACCATGCACATATTGTTAGATTTTTTTTTTCCCCTTCTCTGGTATGGTGTGGGGTTAAAACAGGATCTCACTGTTGTAACCCAGGCTGGCCTTGATCTCTCTCTTGTTTTGTTTTTCTCTAGGATGAATTAGGCATATGAATAAACCATATTGCCGGTGGTGGTGGCGCACACCTTTAATCCCAGCACTTGGGAGGCAGAGGCAGGAGGATTTCTGAGTTCAAGGCCAGCCTGGTCTACAGAGTGAGTTCCAGGACAGCCAGTGCTACACAGAGAAACCCTGTCTCGAAAAACCAAAAAAAAAAAAAAAAAAAAGAATAGACCATATTTTATTTCTCCATTCATCTTGCCATTGTTTCTGTGGTTTAGCTGTCAGAAACAAGGCTACTCTGATCACAGACCTCTTCAAGAACCTGCTTTAAATTCCTTTTTGAGGAAAAAGTGACAGAGATGAAAATACTGGCTTTGAGCATGCTATGAAAATGTTCTCCCATTTAACTATGTCCCCAGCTTTCTGCTTTAATTTTCTTGAATTTATTCCCAGAAAGGGAACTGCTGTTTTATGATAATTCTATTTATTTTACTTTTTTTTTAAAACACACTATGTAGCCAAAGTTGACTGTGAGTCCCTGTTCCTCCTACCTCCCAAGTACTGTACCACTGTGTCCTATTTTTGCAGAAGCCCATATGCTCCCTGAATACATTACCATCAATAGTATACAATAGTTCTGATGTTCCCATATCCCTACCAACACTTCGTTATCTATAATTACTGGTAGGGTTTTGAGTAATAGCTTTTCTCATTGGTGGGAGGTGGTCTTGTGATAGTGACCTGTATTTCCTAATGGCTACTGACATGATTTACAAATGTTTTCTCCCATTCTTTGTGTTGCCTTTTTACTATCAGTAACCTTTTTTTTTTTTATGTATATAGTATTTTCCCTTCATGTATGTCTGTATATCACTAAATTCATGGCTAATGCCTACATCCATAACTCCCCTGAAACTGAAGTTAAAAAGAGCTGTGAGCCACGATGTAGATGCTGGGAATGGAACCAAGGTCATCTACAAAGGCAACAAGTGATCTTAACCATTGTACTATCTCTCCAGACACTACTGTCAATAATCATTCAATGCACTAAAATTTACATTTACATGAAGTCCAATTTATCTTTTTCTTTCTTGGTTTTTTGTTTGTTTGTTTTTTGTTTTTTGAGACATGGTTTCTCTGTGTAGCCTTGGCTGTCCTGGAACTCACTCTGTAGACCAGGCTGGCCTCGAACTCAGAAATCCGCCTGCCTCTGCCTCCCAAGTGCTGGGATTAAAGGCGTGCGCCACCACTGCCCGGCCTCCAAAATATCACATTGATCTACTATATTGACTAAATTATGCTAACTGGACCAAATGAGCAAGAGGTAGCAACCGCTTAGGACTTGTTGGTAACATGCATGCACATCTGAGGATGGGAAATAAATCCAACCAAATTCAAGGGCCAGAGGTGAACATTTCACCGTAATGAAATTCTTAGTTTAGTGGTGTGGGGTAAAGAGAGATACTCCTTCTAAGGTGAAGGATAAGTTATTGCACCTGGCCCCTCCCACCACCAAGACAGAAGCACAGCACTTTGTGGGCCTATTTGGTTTCTGGAGATGGCACATTCTTCACTTGGGTGTGTTACTTGTAAAGCTTCTTCCACTCTACCAGAAGGAGCCATTCTCTTCTTACTGGCAGAAGAGCTAAGTGGCTATCAATCTGTGGTGCCTATTAGCATACCAAAGTTCGTGGTGGCCTCCAGAGTCCTCAGGATCACAAGTACCTGTTATTCTTTTCAAAGCTCATGCTAGCTAGCATCCTAGCTCTTCACACTTCCTCCCCTATCCTAAACTCCTGCTCATGGGCTTCCCCCTCCCCAGCTGCTCATTATCCTTATAACTCTGCTATTCTGGCTATGCTTCCTCTATGGGCCACTGTCTTTGTCTTCATCTCAGCTCTCCCCAACTTTTTCTCCTTCTCTGTGCTCTCCTCCTGGCTTCTCTCATGGCCAAGTCCAGTTTGTTGGCCATTTTCAGTCTACTATTTTCTATTTCTGCTCTGAACTCTTCTAGACACCTCTGTCTGTTCATGTTCTCTCTCTCTCTCTCCCCCCTTCTTTCTCTCTCTCTCTCTCTCTCTCTCTCTCTCTCTCTCTCTCTCTTTCTCTCATATCTACAATAAACTATACCATGGAGTAGTCCTCAGTTTATACAATCACCTTCTAAATATTTTTAAATTTTTTTGTTCTGCTTTGTTTTTGTTTTCTAATTGACTACTCTCTAGATTACAGAGACTTAAACCCAATTTACATATGATGAATTGTGAAAGGATCTCCTAATTTAGATAATACTCTCTTCTTTTTTATTTTTTTATTTTTTCAAGACAGGGTTTCTCAGTATATCTGGCTGTCCTGGAACTCACTCTGTAGACCAGGCTGGCCTCGAACTCGGAAATCCACCTGCCTCTGCCTCCCAAGTGCTGGGAATAAAGGTGTGTGCCACCACTGCCCGGCAGTACTCTCTTCTTAAAAGAGAATCACCATGAGTGCTTCCAGAGGGTCTAGCAATATAGAATTAGGTATTTCTAATCAAGGCTTATTTTAAAGCGTTTAGTTTCCACTCATGCTTCACTTAAACACTGTACATTAGTTAAGAATACCAAACTGGTGCAGTTAACCCACTAAGTGTTCAATAATCATCCTTGGAGACCTACACTGATGTGGTCAGAGGAATTAAAATAGAAAATATTTCCCTCCTTGTCTTCCGAAGGTCAACTAAGTGCCAGAAAACTGTGGAGCATCTCTCAAAATGCCCATAACTATGGAAAACCACCTTTTTTCTTGTTCAGGGAGGCATGGAGACCTCACTGAATAGACACTAACCAATGTCCAGTCTGAAAAGAGGAGAGTTAAGAAGAATAAAAGTCCTCTACACTCACATAGAAAGACTAGTGGCAAAAGACAGACTAGGGCTCCAGAGACCCCTCCCAAGTCCATGTGACCCCTGGAAACCAGATCTTCACCTGGCCCTGACAGCAAAAGTGATTAATTCTGGGACCTAGATGGTCTTAAACACCCAGAAGGAAAGTATAACCAGGATTAAAATGACCAATATGTATGTTTCTTTAACAGTCCTCACACATTACTCAACCATATAAGGCACTATTTGGACAATGGTTTCTCAGTAATGATTCTCTTCCTGGTAACAATATTTCTTTGTAGAAGAGCACTTCTCACAGATGTAATATTGGCACCCTGTGTCCTAACCATGCTCCCTGATTTAAAAAGGCTGCCAGATAGATACTCTGTCATCAGTCTACAGCTTTGGTAACTGGGTAACTTACCCAGAGTATCCAGGGTGCCATTTGAAACTTTGCTAGACCATAAAAATAACTCAAAAGCTGGAGAGATGGCTCAGTGGTTAAGAGCACAGGCTACTCTTCCAGGGGACATAGGTTCAATTCCCAGTGTTAGACTTCGGCACACAGCTTGGAATAGACAACACCAGACCAAATGGTTCCAAAGGGGAGGGGGTTTATTCAGGGCAGAGGGCAAAGGTAGAGAGAGAAACGGGAGAAGATGGTGAAGAAAGAGGAGAGAGAAGAGAAGTGGAGGCCGGCCATGACCACGTGGAGAGAGGGGGAAGGGTAGGAGGGAAGGGCGAGGGGACAGAGAAAACCTAGAGGCAAGAGAGTAAGAGAATAAGAGAGGAGGAGGCAAGCAGCCCCTTTTATGGTGGGCACGCCTACCTGGTTGTTGCCAGGTAACTGTGGAGGTGGAGTTTAGACAGAATACTAACACCCAGCGTCTACATGGCAGCTCACAACTGTAACTCCAGTTCCAGGGGATCTGACACCCTCACACCAATGCACATAAAATTTTTTAAAAAATTGAAAAAAAAAAACCTCACTAGGATTTTATCTATTTTAAATTGTCAATTAGATACTGACTTTAACTGACTTCTTTTACAAATTTCAAATGCTTGTTCCTTATGTGGAGGTTTTTGTTTTGTTTTTGTTTCTTATGCTGAGTTTGATGTAACAAACAGCTAATTACAGTTACCATATTCTTCCACAGAACTATGGTTACATGGTCCAGCCATCTGAACTATAGCACCTAACCTTATGTTAACTTTATATCTACACTTATATTAACTCCTGTTAATCTTGATGTAAACGTTTCCTCATCAACTTTGTCTCTTAATGTTCCCTACAGTGTTGTACAGTAATTTTTTCCTGATCTATGTTCTGGATCTCTGGCATTTGTTAAGTTTTGCTGTATTCTTTTAGATGGACCCTCATCTCAAGTACTTTAACTGCTACCCCTCTACATTTTCTCAGATTAAAGCAGTTAAAGAGAGACTGGTGCCAAATCCCTGAAAGCAGCTTAGGTGACCTCTGAAAGGGGAACTAATGGGCCATCAAACTCATCCTTCTTCTGGCCACTCTGGGCATTGTTTTTAGGACTCAGAACAGCTGGACTGAAGCCTCTGGCTGTACAATGAAAGGGCGGGTCTTCAGATGCCTTCCAGCCAAAGGATCCTACCTAGATCTAGATTCTCAACCACAGTTTATGGTGCCTTTGTCCTATCAGCACTGCTTCCCTCAACTCCACAGCCCTTTCTCAGGTTAACACGGCTACAGCCTCTCATTCTGAGCTGGGCTGCTGTTGCAACCTTCCTACTTCCCTGCCAGAGCCAAGTGATCAGAGCAAATCCTTCATAGTAGTATAATAGTACATTTTTGTAATTTTTCTGGTCTTGAGACAAGACCTGGCTACGCAAACCAGGCTGGCCTTGAACTCCAAATCTTCCTGACTCAGCCTTCCAAGATGAGCGTTATCAGTTGGGTAGAGGTGGTACACACCTTTAATCCCAGCACTTAGGAGGCAGAGGAAGGCTGATTTCTGAATTCAAGGTCAGCCTGGCCTATATAAAGAATTCTAAGACAGCCTGGGCTACACAGAGAAACCCTATCTCAAAACAAACAAATAAAAACAACCTATAAACATAATCCTGAATAATAAAAGAATATCTGGGGCTGGAGAGATGGCTCAGTGGTTAAGAGCATTGACTGCTCTTCCAGAGGTCCTGAGTTCAATTCCCATCAACCACATGGTGGCTAACAACCATCTGTAATGGGATATGATGCCCTCTTCTGGTGTGTCTGAAGACAACAACAGTGTACTCACATACAAAAAACAAATCTAAAAAAAAAAAATTCTCGAAGTATCACCAATCCAGATTTCAATTTCTTCTCCAGAAGTATAGTAATAAAAACAGCTTAGTATTGGCATAAAAACAGACATGTAGATCAGAAGAGTCAAATTGAATATCTAGACATAAACCCACACATCTATGGACACCTGATTTTTTACAAAAAAATAAGCTAAAAATACACACTGGGAAAGAAGAGAGCATCTTCAACAAATGGTGCTTGTTGTGGATAAGCCTGGTGCTATTTGTATTTTTGATGTTAATTCCACTCTCCTGTGAGGGGCTGCAAACAGGAGTGAGTACTAGCCGAGTAGGAGGGACTTCCGGGTTGGAGAGGGGAAGAGAGGAAGCAGGAGAGAGATTGGGGCTTTTTGGTCAGGATAGTGACAGGGCAAAATGTAGTTAGTAGGGTCTCCCGGCTTATGGTAAATCCTGGCGGATTCACCACCGGAAGATTTAAATTTAATATGGCTTACAAGATTAGCATTCTAGTTGTTGCACCCAGAGATTGAGTTACCATTGTTTCTGAACTGAATTTGGTGTGGTGTTTTTTTCTCGAGGCGACTCAACTGAGTTCCAGAGAGAAAGGTACAACGGCAAAGCATGGGTTTGCCTGAAATGCACCCCAAAGGCCATGGGGGTTTTGAAGCATGGGGGTGGTAAGGACCTGCCAATGAGAACCTAGCGATCTGGGTGGAGATACTTTGGGAGCCACCAGGCCAGAGAGTCTTCCGAGACTAGAACACCCCGCTGGTGCCCTGTGACCTGCCGGTGCTAGGCATAGCGCTGAAACTTGCTGTTCTTTTTTAATATTTCCTGCAACAGGTGCTAGCCAAACTGGATGGCTGAATCCAGTTTGGAATTCACTCTAGGGCAGGATCCCAAGTGCTGGGATTAAAGGCATGTGCCACTTCTACCCAGCTGATAACGCCAATCTTGGAAGGCCCAGTCAGAGGATTTTGAGTCAGGAGGAATTGCATAGAAGAATGCAAATAGATCCATATTTATCACCCTGCACAAAACTGAACTCCAATTGGGTCAAGGACCTCAACATAAGAGCAGATACTCTAAACCTGGTAGAAGAGAAGTGAGGGAATGATCTTGAACTCACTGGCACAGGAAAAGACTTTCTGAACAGGCACTAGGATCAACAAGTAATAGATGGTGTGCCAGGAAGTGTTTATGAACCCCAGAAGACCACCACGGAGCCATCTCTGATGCAATAGCGTTAGGGTCTCTTTATTACAGGCTCAGGCTTGGGCTCTCTTCCAACCCAACCCTGACACAGCAGGGCAGGAAGGGACAGTGGAGCCACCTTGAACCTGCAGCAAGACAAGTTTTTATAGAAAAATAGAGCAAGCGAGAGAGTGAGGGAGGGGTTCCAGTCTGGCAAGCATCTCATAGAATGACTATAAACCAACAGGTGGGTACTCTCAAGCAAGACTGTACAATCACAAATGATCTGAAGGTACATCTGAAACAATCAAACTAATTTTTGATTAACTGTTGGCTAGGAAGTAGCTACAGAGTAACTCTGGCCAAGGACAAGCCTTAGGCCGGCTCCTTCTTGGTACATGGGTGCAGCTTAGGTTCTGCTGCAGGGTAAGTTCTCAGGATTTTTTTTTGTTGTTGTTGTTCATGGAGGCCAGTCCCAAGATGGAGTAGGTTTGGCCTCTCTCTCTCTCTTTTTTTTCTTTTTTTTGGGGGGTGGGGGTGGGGGGGGTGTTTCGAGACAAGGTTTCTCTGTGTAGCCCTGGCTGTCCTGAAACTCACTCTGTAGACCAGGCTGGCCTCAAACTCAGAAATCCACCTGCCTCTGCCTCCCAAGTGCTGGGATGGATTAAAGCCGTGCACCACCACTGCCCGGCTAGGTTTGACCTCTCAATGGGACCTTGTGAAACTGAGATGCTTCTGTATGATAAAGGACACTCCTGTCACTTGAACAAAGTGGCAAGTTACAGAATTGGAAAAGGTCTTCACCAATTACTTATCCCACAGAAGGTAAATATCTAAAATATTTCAAATACATAAAGATCTCAAAAAATAACCAGGAAGTTTTGTCAGTGCCTTTAATTCCAGCACTCTAGAGGCAAAGGCTCCAGATCTCTGAGTTCAAGGTCACCCTGGTCTACAGAGCAGGTTGCAGGACAGCCAGGACTAAACAGAGAAACCCTGTCTTGAAAAACAAAACAAATAAACACTTGAAAAACAAACCAAACAAAACAACTCAAAAAGTTTGAACATCAGGGCTGTAGAGCTGACTCAGTGGTTAAGAGCACTGGCTCACATCCATCTGTAATGGGATTCAGTGCCTTCTTCTGATGTACCTGAAGACAGTGACAGTGTACTCACATACCTTAAAATAAATAGATAATTTTTAAAAATAGGGCACAGAGAGCTCTCAAAGGATGAAACACAAATGGCTGAGAACCACTTTAAAACTGTTCAACATCCTTAGCCATCAAGAAATACAAATTAAAACTGCCAGCACTTGGGAGGCAGAGGCAGGTGGATTTCTGAGTTCGAGAGTTCGAGGCTAGCCTGGTCTACAGAGTGAGTTCCAGGACAGCCAGAGCTACACAGAGAAACCCTGCTGGGATTAAAGGTGTGCATTTTTAAAAGTTGCTTTTCCTACTAACAGCCTTCCTATTGAAATAGGTAAACTCACAAACAAGTTTCAATGGGGAAAAAAAACAAACTCAAAACTACCATACTGTTGTTGCTGACTTTTAAAAATGCTTTTTGCTATTCCATTATGCTCTAATGATTAAGAAAAAAAAAAGGGCCGGGCGGTGGTGGTACATGCCTTTAATCCCAGCACTTGGGAGGCAGAGGCAGGTGGATTTCTGAGTTTGAGGCCAGACTGGTCTACAGAGTGAGTTCCAGGACAGCCGGGGCTACACAGAGAAACCCTGTCTCAAAAAACCAAAAAAAAAAAAAAAACTCTCAAACTCAGAAATTCGCCTGCCTCTGCCTCCCAAGTGCTGGGATTAAAGGCGTGCACTACCACTGCCCAGCCAAGAAAATAGTTTTGTCCTTACCGGAGGAAGAGAATAGCAATGCAAGATGAATGCAATGTTAAAATGATGGATATGTCTGGATAAAAAAGAAAGATTAAAAGTTCATACAAGCTGTAAAAACAGTTAAGATAGCTGGGTGTTTCCAGAATGGAAAGGAAGAGAGGAAGGTTTATGCAAGTTGTGAAGGTGTTAGCTGAAGGTATGTGCAAGAGGAGACTTAAAGGTGATATACAGATGTTAAAAGTTCAGAGTGTCACATACCAGTGTTAAACCTCTATGTAAAACAATGGAGTTTCAAGAATAATCAACCTGTAAGTGCCAGCCACTACGGCTTTACAAAAACAATTAAAATTATCAGACACAGCCTGATCTCTTTTGGTCATTTAAAACTTGTTTACTTCTCATTTAAAACTTGTTTACTCCCAGCACCTGGGAGGCAGAGGCAGGCAGATCTCTGAGTTCGAGGGTTCGAAGCCAGCCTTGTCTGCAGAGTGAGTTCCACGACAGCCAGGGCTACACAGAGAAGCCCTGTCTCAAAAAAAACAAACAAAAAAAATTGTTTACTTTTACTACAACTGACACACGTGAGGTGCTGAGCCACTTGCCAATGGTGACTGCTTTCTCTAGAATGAGTTCTTGGACACAGATCAACAGACAACAGTCCTCCTGATTCATCTAAGACTTTTAACTCCTGTCGTCAATTTTGAAAAATTCACGTCTCTCTCTCTCTCTCTTTTTTTTTTTTTTTTAAGACAGGGTTTTTCTGTGTACCCCTGACTGTCCTTGAATTCATTCTACAGACCAGTCTGACCTCAAACTCAGAGATCCTCCTGCCTTTGCCTCCTGATTGCTGGGATTAAAGGTTTGAGCCACCATACTCAGCTACACTTTAATTAAAAATTGTTGCTCTCAATTTTATATTAGTATCTACAAAGCAGTATTATAAAAAAGCAAGAAGAGACACATATAGCAGCACATACTTTTAATTCCAACACTTGTGAGGAAGAATCAGCTGGATCTCTGTGAGTCCAAGCCAAGCCTGGCCTACATAGTGAGTTCCAGTCCAGCCAGGGCTATGTAGAGTAACCGTCTCAAAAAGGGAGGTGGGGTGGGCAAGAAGTTTTAACCAAATTCATGGTTTTATCTAAGTTTCCTCAAGGATTTAGCTCTTACTTCCTTCATAACTTGGATCCAGGCTCCACATCTGGACTTCCTTCCATAGACTTTCTCTGAATTCCAGCAGGATTAATAAAACTGTACCATAAACTGGTACTGAGAAACCAGAACTTTTGACTTCAGAGTCCATCTTAGAGAATTTTAACTAAGGTTGACCTCAAGTTAAATATCAGGCCAGTACCTAGCACCAGTTTCCAGGTTATTCCCCAACAAATCTGTCCCTCCAGGTTACAAGTCTGTCCCTGGCACGTCACTGTCTAACAACCACCAATCAGGAGGAAAACAGAAATTAAGTTAATAGTTTGGTTCCCAGCACCAGCCAGTTATGGTAAAGGCCATAATGGCTCTGTTGTGAATTAGTTCTAATGCTTTGTCTTCATGTAGCTCCCAAAAACTACTCTTCCAGACACTGAGGGTCCCCGACCCCAGCTGGCTTTGATTGGTGATAAAGAGTTGCCGTTCAGCAATGGCTGAGCAGGAAGATGGAGGTCAGACTTTTAAATTGCACCGGCAAGGGACTGAGGGGTAGAAGGACAGAGAGAATGGCCATGATGGGAACGCAGAGTGATGAGAATTAAAGGTCCACCAACATATAAGAATCCGAGGAAGCAGCCCCAGGGGCCACTC
The DNA here is from genome assembly GCF_004785775.1 of Grammomys surdaster. NCBI lineage: Eukaryota > Metazoa > Chordata > Mammalia > Rodentia > Muridae > Grammomys > Grammomys surdaster. The sequence goes on along the minus strand of NW_021604647.1, from coordinate 1,210,150 downwards.
CCCAACTTGGGTCCAGGGAACCAAAGCTAAAAAATAGCTTTAGAAAATGTTGACTCAGAAATATCAGAGGGGAGTGTGTGCTAGCCACAGAAAGATTAGAAGTGCCTAGCTATTGAACTATGAAGACACATTAAAAATAACACTGTGTGTGTGTGTGTGTGTGTGTGTGTGTGTTCATTCACAAATCCAGAGAGCTCTGGTGGCTGGCTAGAAACATGACTCTGCAGGCGCATAGAGCAGATTACTTATTCAACCACTACAGATGGCATGCAACGTGGTAGACAAGAACTCACTTTTAAAAATTAATTGCAGATTGCCGAATGGAATGCACACGGCACGATTTAAGATTAGGAGGGGGGAGAACTAGTTTCTCAGTGAGAGGAGCTGAATCACGTGATTCCCACGCTGAGGAAGTAGAACAAAGGAACACGGGGATGTATGCAGCCCTTCTAGCTGCTTCAGGGTTGGGGCTCCAAGGTGCTGGGAGCTCTGCCCTGCTGTGCAGAGACACAGTGCACAAGGCAGAGAGCCAGTCAGACGGGACCAAATGATCAAAGGACAGAGAGCAATAAAACTTGATTTATGCCGGGCAGTGGTGGTGTACACCTTTAATCCCAGCACTTGGGAGGCAGAGGCAGGTGGATTTCTGAGTTCGAGGACAGCCTGATCTACAGAGTGAGTTCCAGGACAGCCAAGGGTATACAAAAAAAAAAAACCCTGTCTCAAAAAACAAAAAAAAAAAAAAAAAAAAACAAATTTTTTTATTTAATTGTTTTTTAAGGATAGAAAGGAATATAATGGTAATTGTTTAAATGTTCTTAAGTATACATGGAATAAATAAATCAAGGCCTTTGATCTCAAGTGTAGGAAATAAAGGCAAGGAGGGAGAATAGAAGGAATGAGAAAAATGAATTAAAATAAATTTTAAAATGTCTATGCCAGGGCAGCTCTTGGGATCTTTGAAAATGGTCTACGTGGGATTTACGGGGTTACTCAGCCTGGTGTGACAAAAATAGACCCGGGAAATAGGCTTATACAAGTAAGAAGAAGGGAATTTAATTAAAGTTAAATACATAGATGAATAAATACTTTGAGGCTTTTTATCTTAAATTGTAAGTCAAAAAGAAGGGGATAGGGACCCTAATCTGTCTCAGACAGTAGAAACTTAGGGCTTGGTCTCACTATGAAAAATTAATTGTGTAAGAACAAAACAGGAGATAGTGGAGGAGCCCTATCCCAACTGACAATATTTGTTTATATTGTTCTAATTAATATGAATTGTTTTAATTATCAAAATGAAGACGAGTATAAGATTGGTGGTATTTATGATATTAAAAATCTCCTGGGAGAGAGGTTGAGCTATTAAATTAATTTCATCTATACTTTTAATGATTTCTTGTTACTGGGCCAAGGACATGCTGTTTCAGGAGAGAGGCTCTGTATTTGTGTTTACAGGAAAAAAGAAAAGATTTTGGACCCCTTCTAGAATGATATGGATCAGATATGACAGGGGAAGACTTTTCTGTGTCTTGGCTACAGAAAAGAAAAATTTGAGAAAATCAAACAGGACAGGTAACTTGATTTGCTGATTCCTCAACATGGGAACAGCCCAGTAACTGGCTTAGACATGAAAGTGTCTCTGGCTAAAACTTCAGCTAAATCTTGTTGGTTATGAAATCCTTAAGATTCTTGGTGCCCTCCTTCATATGGCATGAATGAAGATTTATTACGATTGGTTATTGATCAAATCAATTCATAAAATTATAGTTGTCTTTCACCTGCTCAAAGAAGGAACAAAATTAATCCTTAGCTGATCTATATGAATATCCTAATAGTACTAAAATTTTGTTTGTGAGATTCATATATTATAGAATGTATACCTTTGGCAAGACTCATCTTTGGGGATGCTGAGTGGACATGCTGTTCCAGCCCCTGCTTCCTGGTGCTGTACAGAGACTTGCTTCAAGAACAGCTTCAGGAATTGCTGCTGATTCCCCATGGACTCAGCTCATCCAGCCTTTCAGATAGATCCAGTAAGAACTTCTGTCAAGCCCTGAGCCTTCTAAGCAGACAGACTGGATAACAGATGCTAAATCTAGCTTTCTTAAATCTAACCAAATTTTCTAACTTCCTTACCCCTCCCCTTTTAAAGAATTTTTGTTGCCCTTCTTCAGCAGGAAGAAGTCGTGGAGAGGCATCATCCCAATCCCTTGGGTTTGGGTCTCCAGTTATGGTTATTTTATAAATTAAAGATAGGTTGTCATTTTAAGGGATAATTTGGAAATGGTCATAATTGTGAACAGGAAGGAAATAGAAGGGATGGATTACTAAATGTATTCTTTTTTTTTGTTTTTTTTGAGACAGGGTTTCTCTGTGTAGTCCTGGCTGTCCTGGAACTCACTCTGTAGACCAGGCCTAAATTTATTCTTAAGCAAAGCATTATATAGCCACAAACTTACATTGGTAGAAATCTTTATAATTGATGCAAAATTGAAGTTATAATTTCTTATCTTAGTATAGAATTTATATATTGATACAAATTTAAGGTTTTTATCTGCATATATTGTTACAAAATTTGAAATTAATATTGTTACTCTCTCTCTTTTTTTTTTTTTTTTTTCGAGACAGGGTTTCTCTGTGTAGCCCTGGCTGTCCTGGAACTCAACTCTGTAGACCAGGCTAGCCTCGAACTCTCAAACTCAGAAATCCACCTGCCTCTGCCTCCCAAGTGCTGGGATTAAAGGTGTGCGCCACCACCGCCCGGCCTAGCAACAGTTCTTAACCTGTGGTTTCTTGACGCCTTTGGGGGTTGAACGGCCCTTTTACAGGGGTTGCATATCAGATATCCTGCATATCAGAAATTTACATTCTGATTTATAACAGTTACAAAATTACAGATATGAAGTAGCAATGAAAATAATGTTATGGTTTGGGTGTTACTACGACATGAGGAACTGTTTTAAAGGGTCAAAGCATTAAGAAGATTGAAAGCCACTGAGCTAGGGTTATCTGAAAGGAGGGAATATTAGTTGACAAAAAAATGCTGCTATAAATTCCAGCTGTAGAGCATTTTCTTAATTAGTAATTGATGGGGCGGGTCCAGCCCTTGGTGGGTGGTGCTATCACTGGGCTTTTGGTCCTGAGTTCTCTAAGCAGGCTGAGCAATCCATGAGGAGCAAGCCAGTAAGCAGCACCCCTTCATGGCTTTTGCATCACCTCCTGCCTCTGGCTTCTGCCCTGTTTGAGCTTCTATCCTGATTTTGGAATACAATGTGAAAATGTAAGCTGAATAAATCCTTTTCTCCCCAGCTTGCTTTTGGTCATGGTGTTTCATTGCAGCAATAGAAACACTAATTAGGACAGGTATAAAGTGTAACATGGCTTTAATTTTCAGGTTGCTCTTGGAATCAAACATGTGAAACAGCTTTTTTTAAAATACGTTAACAATGAGAAATCAGGAGGCCTAAATCCCATATTCCTTGGACCTGAATTCTGTCTCTCTCTGCCATGGGACTTGGATTTCTTGACTCCAGACTCTTTGGTTCCTGCAATCCTGTGTGTGTGTGTTTATTTATTTATTTATTTATTTATTTATTTATTGCAAATCTGCAAAACCAGAAAGCATTGCTAGTACAGAGGGGTAAGTTGCCCTGCCCACTGAGCATGCTCTACTGTGTTTCCAGGGAAGCTGAGCAAGTATGAGCTCCATACTTGGATAAATGATAATCACCAAACAAGACATTGCAGTCCATCCCTCATGGTCAAGGAGCGTCGCTCTGTCAGAATAAGGTAGTCTAGCAACTTTATTCTGACTACTGTGCTCTCGATCCACACAAGTCAGGGCCACTACTGTGTACTTGAGATTTCCACACCTCAGGACTGCCACCTCTCAGGGGTCTTCTCAGGGGAGGTGGCATGAACAGGATGGACCCACCTGACTGCTCACAGACACCTGCCTCAGTGCTTAGCGTCCTGCATGTGGACACAGGTGTCCTTCAGAGTATCAATCACAGTGATGAGATGCCCAGATCCAGTGGGTAGTAGGCAGTTAGAGCTGGAAATGCCTTGCTCTGTGTTCCAGGTCAAGTAAGAGCCAGTTAAAGTCTAAGTCAAGGGTAGGGTTGCAGTTGCTTGTCACTTGTCCTTCTCCTGTGGAAGAGGGAGGTTCCAGTCTGCAGGAGGCCTCTGCCTCAAGGCCCATACCAGGGTGTGCTTCTGAGTAGTCTGGACCCGAGCCTGCTCGCTCTCACAGAGGGATTGCTGTACAAATGAGACTTGGTCACTTACTGCTGCACAACTGGATTCTAGGGTCCTTAGTACTGCTGCATGGCACCTATATCATCCTCTTCCTCAGCACTCTTCTGAAGAGAGGAACAAACGGGAGCATACGGTACACACAAGCTCAGCTGCTTCTACACAACACTCTGACAACTGTTCTGTTTAGGCACACACAGATCCAGGACATTCTTTCTGCATATCACAAGTCATCGTACTTTAGCAGTTTTATTTTGTGTTCTCTGAATTTTTTTAGAGAGGGTCTCAAGTAGCCTAGGCAGGCCTCAAGATCACTACGTATGACCGTCAATTCTGAGGCTGTTGTCGCCACCTCCTGAGTGCTGCAATTATAAGTATGTACAGCCATGTGCAGTCTCTGCCTTCAGCCATGCAAAACACCCGCTAAGCCTCAGCAACAGTGGACCTGAGGGTGTGGAGCCCGTCACCTGCCTCGTCTGGGAGTGAGGACACTCAGTGGGGAAGAGAGAGCAGTCTAAAGTTACTGTTGGACTCTGCACAGGGTGTGTGTAAAAGGTGCCTCTCCCATCCCACCAGCTTCTTTTAGCCACTACTAACAGGGACACTGGACAGTGTATTATGACAGGGCTGAGTCTGGCGAAGTGTCAGGTGCTATCTAAGCCTCTTTACAAATGTTCTTAAACTGGGAGCAATAGTATTCCCAACAGTTGATGGGCAAAGCCAAAAGGATCTGAAGTTTCAAACCAGCCTGGGCTATGATCCTGTCTCTAAAATGATCATTATTGCTTAAGAAGCAAATAAGGGCTGAGTATGTTAGTGAATGCCTGTAATTCCAGCACTCAGGAGCTGCAGACAGTCCAAGTTCATGGAGAGATCTGGCCTCGGTGTATAAGGTGGGAAGTGACAAAGAAGACACCTGGTGTCAGCAGAGGGGCTCTCTACATGCAATTTATGCACATGTATACACATGCATGCCACACACACACACACACACACACACACAAAGACTTTAAAAAAAAATTGTACGAGCTGGAGAGATCCCTCAGCAGTTAAGAGCAGTTAAGTTAATCTAAGCAGTTAAGATTCCCAGCACTCAGACACCAGCTCACAACCATCTGAAACTCCAGTTCCAGACAATCCTCAGGCAGTAGAGTCACATGGTACAGATATATATGCGAATAAAAGTACTTTAAAAATTGTAAAGAAGTCAGGTGGTTGTGGCATATGCCTTTAAGGAGGCAGAGGCAGGTGGATCTCTTGAATTCAAAACCAGCCTGGTCTACAGAGTGAGTTCCAGGACAGCCAGAGCTACACAGAGAAACCCTGTCTGGAGAAAAAACAAAAAGGTAAAGAAATAATTGCTTCTGTGTTCTGAGTTTCACAGTGAATTGCTTTTTCGTGACCCTGGCCATTTCTCTATCCAGAAACATCTTTGTTTCTTACACTAATTTATGATAGCTGACATATAGTTACAGACAGTATGTTTCCAATCTCTTGCCATACAAAGAAGCTTTCCACCATGTTTTTTACTTTTGCCATGTTTCTGTCTATTGGTTTGGTTTTGTTTCAGCAACGTGTTTTCCACATTGGTTTGCTGAGTTTCAGAATGCTCACATATTTAACACCAATCACTTGTTCCTTTATGCTCTCTCCTCTGCTGTGTCCTGGAGTTTTCTTTCTCCCTTCTCCATCATACTATCCAGGAAAGCAATGCCATACTTCAGACAATGCCAGACAGCAGTGTGCCCCAGGAAAGTTAGGGCTCCCCTTATCACCCTGCATCAGGAATTGCCCACTATTTGTTTAATGAATGGATACTGGGAGCCACCTGTGTCTTAGTTATGTCCTAGGCTTTGAATCACTCTCACCTGGAGGTAGGAGGGAGGCTCACCGACTCAGGAAGCCCACTAAATTTAGGAGCAAGAAGCTTAGAGATTTAAAATATCACCAGCGCTCTCCCCAAAACTATAAAAAAACAGTAACAAAGGCTGGAAGAGGAGAGAGACTCGGGAACTGCTTGGATGCTTTTGCTTTCCAGGGATCACCCGTGTTGGGTCTTCGGGTAATGCTGCTGCTTCAGAGAGTCACCCATGCTTCTATAAGTGACTCAAGGAAGTTACTGCTCATCAAGCTAGATTAAGTGGAAGCCTTTCTTTGGTCCCATCCCGCATTCTACATGCAATCTAGAGTAGAGGTTTCTTCACATCGCCCAGGAAAAGGACTACCTCCAGCAACAGCCTTCATACTGGTCTCTCTGTCCTCTACAGTACCCTTCACACTGAGATCCAGACTGACCTGCCAAAGGTAACTCAATTGACACGTGCTGGAAAACTTGTAGGTACTCCCAGGCTCATTCCTATACACTATAGTCCACTCTCATACTCCGGGAACCTTGGCTTTTCTCCTCTTTCGTCCTGTCCCCAAGGGCTGGATGAAGGGGGGCTCGCTGACAAGCTGATGACTCGAACGCTAGAATGTTGTCCTTCCTCTCTCCAAGCCTCTATATACCTCCCTTCCTTCTGCGCCCCTCCCCCCGTAATTGACGCGGTCTAAAGTCCCGTTGATAACGCATTTTGGGGTACTCAGGAGGGGAACACGGGGCGGGGGGTGCCCCGAAGGATCTGCGCACACATCCACACCCTGCGCGCACCTGGGCCTCGGCGCTGTGGCTCTCCTCCCACTCGCGGCAGCTGATCAGGTCGCGCAGCCACTGCCTGCAATCCGGCCGCTGGCCGTGGACGTAGTAGTGGTGTAGGACGTGCCCGGCGCTGCGGCAGAGCTCCCACTCAGCACGGTAGACTTCGCACGGCCGGGGAGGCTGCGGGGAGAGACAGTGGAGAGCGCGGGCAGACCCCATAGCCTGACCCCACCCAGCCCAGGAGCCCAGAACACTCACCTGCCAGCTGCCTGCGACCGCCATGCTCAGGCCCCGTGTGACTGACAGAGACATGAACCTATGAGCTCCACGCAAACGCGCGCTAAGCAGGACGTCTGTACTGAGAGGCTGACAGTCAAGAGGCCGCACCACCGGGTGTCAAGCGGGTGGTTTAGCTTCAAAGCCACGTAGGTATTAATTAGCAGTCTGAAATCCAGTAGTTCTGGTCAGTTCTCCCGGTTTTTATTTTTCAAATCCATATGTGGTTCAGCTTTTGAAGTACATACTCTTAATCCACCTAGCGGTCTGAAACTACAGAGATCTGACTACAGGCCTAAGCATACACTCAGTGTGGGTGAGCTCGATTAGGTGTATGAAGAGGAGAGCCAGTGCAGGATAAGTAATGGTTAAAGTTCTAGAAGTGACAAACTCAGCATTGCACACCCTTAATCCCAGCATTCAGGAAGCAAGAACAGGGGCATCTCAGTGAGTTTTAGACCAGATAGGGATATAGGGTGAGATTCTCCCCCCTCTCCCCCCCACCCCACCCCCGTCTCAAAAACAACAAAAAACCTAACTGGAGATCATAAGGTGAGATGGCTCTGTTCGTAGAGAAACTTGTGAACAGAATCAAGGACGTGAATTTGATCCTTGTATCCTTCTAGGGGACAGAAGGAACTCCTGAGCTGTTTTCTTATCTACACATTGGCATGCACACACACATTTTTATTAACGCATTTATTTTATGTGTATAAATATGTATGTGCAACATGTATACAAAGATCATCTGGAACTGGAGTTACAGGTGCCTACAAGCCACCAAGTGAGTGCTGCAAACCAAACCTGACCCACTGCAAGAACAAGCTCTCTCAAGCCTAACAAAATTAGGCAACAGAATCCCACAGATGAAGGCTGCCTTACTGCTAGGGAAACTGAGATACCCCCAAAGGACAGGTCTGGCAGGTTACCACAGCATTTATGCCTTCCAGAGCCACATTTGGACAGTGACATGTCCGTGCTACAGAGTTAGGAGTCAATTATCATGTTTATGGATATTTCTCAGAGCAAACGGACATACTCTGGAGCTATCAACCTAGAGGGAAAGTGCACCCTCCATGGGGACCTTGCTAGGCCTGGCCAGCTCTACTCCAAGCACCAGGCTGTCCCTACAGCCTCCACAAGTCTCAGAAGTAGTCTTCTAATGGTAGATGAAATGCTGCTGTAAGGGGCATTCCTATGACTTCTGAACCACCAGTTCACGGTATACCTTATCAAACAGCTAGAGGCAAGTTTTAATCAGTTTATTTAATTCAATAAGAATTATTCTCAAGGAACAAAATTTAAATAACTGGGTCAGCATGTCAAAAGATCTTATATCATACAAAGCGCAAATAGATCTGAGGACAATAAAACAGTAAGAAAAAGGGGCATGGATGAGCCTCACAGTAAGAAAAAGGGGCATGGATGAATGAGCCTCGGTGGTAGAGTGTGTGGCATACTTAATATTCATAAGGTTCTAGTTCAATCCTAGTACTTGAAAAAGACAAACTGTCAGAACCTTGGCTAATAAATGTAACGGGGGCACAGAACTTAAGCATGTATTCATTCTGCCTTTCACATCTGGCTTCATCATGAAATTCACTGAGAGCAAGCAGATCAAAACGAGAGTGCATTCATCTGGATGAGATCCCTTCTGAGTCACTGTAAATGAAAACAGAGGCCATCTTTGTCAGGTACTCAAGTCCTGGCCTGAGTACCCATGATGGGCTAAAGACACTGCCCCGTGTATAGACATGGGAAAGAAGAGAAAGTCAGGAATCAGGGCTGCTCTGCTGAAGCCCTGGGAGGGCCCTGGAGCCAAGTGTAGGAAGTGGAAGAGGCAGTCACCCATAGGACCCGAGTGCGCTCTCCCCCTTTCCCCCCCCAGATCAAGCACACAACCTCCAAGTTCTGCTGTTTTGCATCCAGAACAAGCTTGATAGTTCTTAAGTGACTCTAAACAAACCATAAATAACACAGCATCTCTGAACTTGTCAGAGCCAGTAACTGTAAGCCAGTTGCAATCGGATCTTTTATTTTTCCAGTCAGCCAACAGTTTTGGACTTAGGGCTTTCTTCCCTTCTTACGCAGTGACTGTCCTTCTCCAGAGAAAGCAACAAATCTGCCTCCAGCTTCATCCTAGGTATGAAAATAGGATATTATTTTCAGAAACTCTCAAAGCTTAGAATAATTATTTTATTCTATGGACTCAAATGCCCTGGAGGGGCTGGAGAGATAGATCAGTGGTTAAAAGTGTGTTCCTCTCTTTCAGGACCCAGGTTCAGTTCCCAGCACCCATGCTGGGCGGCTCACAAGTGTCTCCAAATCCAAGGGATTTGACTCATCTTCTGAGCTGCCAGGGCACCTGCACACACGGCAATCAAACGCACATATAAATAAGTATCTAGTATCTCTGGAATTTATGGCCATTGAGAAACCCACAAATCACAACTGTGAGAGTCTACCACCACCTTTGTTTTTAGATTTACTGTACAACTTCTCCTCAACTTATGGAGGCGGTTATGTCTTAAGGAGCCATTTTCAGTTGAAGTTATCATTAAGTAGAAAAGGCATTTCATACATCTCCCTTCTGAATACCCAACTCAATTACAAGCTACACTGCAGTGCTCTGGTAGCCTCCCCTTGTGACCATGTGAGGGAAGGGAACCTGTGGCTCCTTGCTGTCATCCAACACTCAGAGAGGATCCCATCACCTGTTAGCCCAGGAAATAATCAAATTCAAAACTCTAAGCATTATTTCTATTGAACAGCTATCACTTTCACATCACTAGAAAGTTGAAAAATCCTAAATTCAACCATGATAGCTTGGGAACCTTTTACACAAAAATTATTTTATATTTCCAAAATGTTATGCGTGCAGGTGTTTTGCCTACATACATCTGTGTAAAATATACATGCAGTGCCCGTGGAGCCCAGCTAGGACTGAAGTTACAGAGGTTTGAGCCACCATCTCAATTGAATCTGGCTTCTCTGAGGAAGTCAGTGCTCTCAGAGCTTTGGCCAACGCTGCAGCCCCACAACAACCGTTTCAATGTAAAAACTATACTGCTCCAAGAAAATCACTCTCAACTGCACCAACCCAAGAGCATTTCCAGTCACCTTTCTGCACCTATTTATTTATTTATTTGTTTATTTGTTTATTTGGTTTGGTTTCTCGAGACAGGGTTTCTCTGTGTAGCCCTGGCTGTCCTGGAACTCACTCTGTAGACCAGGCTGGCCTCGAACTCAGACATCCGCCTGCCTCTGCCTCCCAAGTGCTGGGATTAAAGGCGTGCGCCACCACCGCCCGGCTGCACACATTTATTTAATCCCCAAATCTCAAACTCATGAGTTTCTAATCTAAAATACCTTACTTCCTGGTTGGCACTGCTGCGATAAATGGCTCACTGCACACAGTTCTGGTTTTTGTTTTGTTTTTGTTTTTCTAGAAGGGAATTTCTAGCTTAAAAGAGGCACATTTAAAAAAAAAAAACTGTATATTCAGACCAGCTAACCATAAGAAACACTACCAATCAATTCTTTCACTAGCATGTTTGTTTCTTTAACACCGCAAAAACAGTAGGTTTTACCCCCACCTTCTTTTAACTGCTCAAGATCTGAAGCATTACCTCTTGCTTTCTTACAACAGAGGAAATCTGCAGTTTCCAAAACACATCTTCACACCTACTGCACCCTGAAGCAATTCAACGTTTATGTGATGCCAAGCACATAAGTGCAGAGCACATGTGAACTATAGAATGCAGGCCTCTGCCACACAGCCTTCTGTCTGTCCTGACTTCTCTCTCCTCCATCTGAGCACAAGACTTGACCAATTTCATCTGTTTGAAGGTATATCCCAAGCTAGGACTTGCCATTTTCTTGTACTAGAGCCCAGATTGGCCTTGAACTTTCTATCTGCCTCAGCTTCATCAGTGCTGAGATTCAGTGTGAGTTGCCACTGGCTTCAGCTTTTTGTACTTCCTTTCTTTAGTGAGGTATACATTCAAGTAGTCTTCAGAAAGCTTCTCAAAGGTGTTTTTTTTCTGGTCATACATGTGAGAAAATTCTTTTGTTTTGAACCTGGTGTACTGATGGTAGGTCAGCTAGTGAACCAGTCTGGTAGAGCTGCCATGTCAATCATTACGAACTTAGTGGCTACAATACCACAATAACTTATGAGCATGCTGAGAAGCTGAGACCAAGGTGTCTTCAGACCCCTCTGGCTTGAAAATGGTCCTTCTATGCCTGTACCTGTCCTTTCCTCTATATAGTCACATTCCCTCTTTCTGGGAAAACTAGAAAATAGGTCAGCTTGAATTAGGGCCCCATTTTCCCTTAATTATGCCTTGTAAAGGGCCCTATATTCAAACAGTCACATTGTGAGAACAACACAGAAATTTTGAGAGGCTAAAGTTTAGTCTAGAAAGAGTTGGGTACAAAATTTTAGGCTGGAGATTTTTTCCTCTTAGAATTTTTGTCTTGCTTTGTCGGGAAAGGTGCTGTGACTCTAAACGCATTGTAATAGGTATTCTATCTTTACCTCTCGTTTGCTTCTGAGAGCTTTGGGATCTATACCAAACTGCCGATTGGCTTTTCCCAGGCCAGGCTTAGACTGTAGCTGTTCACTCTAATTAAAAGCAGGTTCTGTTTGTCCTTCTGTCAAATCCTTGCTGAAGTTGCCTTCTCTTCCAAACTTATTATCCCATTACCTTTCACCAAAACTTTAGTGGCTTTGAAGATAGAGTAAAGCTATGTCTTTAACTTCACAAATATTTGTGACTGTGCCTGCCAGCTTATTCTCCCTTCTATAAATCACACTGAGTTGTGAGTACGATGAAAGCTAAACTATATCTGATAAAGGACGTAGGCAGGTTTCATGGAGGCCTGTTCCAAGCCTGGAGACCTTATAACAGTGTGTGTCAGCTTAAGGGACATTACAGGCGGCAAGGAGATTGCAGTCCAGCCAGGAACACCCTAGTCTTTGTCTCAGGCCACCCAGAATACTCGAGCAGAACAAATTCAGTAGCCAAGAGTGTCTGGCAATGATCCAGCAGTCTCACACGGTCTCACAGCACGGCTGATTTCTGCCCTGTTGAGACCCCTCAAGGAGATCGACTAACCAACCTACCTTCCTTCCTTCTTTCCTTCTTTCCTTCCTTCCTTCCCTTCCACCTCCCTCCTTCCCTCCCTTCCTTCTCTTCTAAGATAGGTCTCCTTTGGCAAAGCCTGACTCTGAGCTCCCGGATCCTCTTGCATCAACCTCCCAGTTGCTGAGATTACAGTTGCACCATGACCAGCTAAGCATGATCCTTTGAGAAATGAACCAGGAAAGGCAAGGGTCTGACATAGGTATTCTAGAAATAGCCATCACACTTGGGTGGCTGCAATTCAGACACAGATGTTGTGCAGAATGCAATCTGCAGCAGGATGAGACACCTATAACTAATGCCTAACACCTTGCCTTGGACTAAGTTCCCATGTAATGCCTCCTGCTTCTAAGGCAGCTCCCCCACCCCCATGCCCGGTAACAGGAACATGCTGGCCATAGAAGCTTGCTGTCCTGATGTCTTTGTGAAGTTCACTTTCTAGATGGAGTGCTACAGATACCATGTGTGAGGTGATTAGGGGATATGGCTCTGTACCCATGCATCTGTACAAATGCAACCACAACATGAAGCTCACAGGCATATCTCAGTAATGAGATGTTACTTAAGCACACAGGGGATACCTGGCACCTGACTTGGCACTGACTCTATGAGCCAGTATCATGCTAGTCACCATTGCTGAGCAGTACCAGGGCTGTAGGAGACCTGAACCTTCATGACAGTGTTTGTGCTAACAGTCAATGTCTTGATTTTGGTCAGTTTGGTTTCCTATGAGCACATGCACTTATTCCCAGGTATCATGTCGAACCAGAGTCAGCTGGGCCTGTTCACATATTCATCTCTGCAGGACTCAGCCATGCTGTCCCTGTCTTACAGTCATACCACTTACTCAGGAGCCACTGTATAGAAACAGTAAGCTCTAGTTCTAGGTTAGAAAGAACAGTGATAAGCAAGAGTACAGTTCAGCTTGTGTGAGGTTCTGGGTTCAACTTCCCACTCTGAAAAAACTGTAAGCAAAAAGAAGATGAAACCCGCCTGGGCTCCAGAGTTTTTTCGTGGCAGAACCTAGAGTCAGTTCTTGACCCCTGCATTGCCAGGTCTTAGTCAATAGACCTGCAATGGTTCTACAGAGTAATCAGCCCATTAGGAACAGCAGGACCACAAGAAGGGGCCTAAATATCGCAAAAGCACTCTATTTTGAATGGCAGAAACACCAGTCACCACTAGTAAGTAAATTCTATGACCAATGAAATAAACTTACCTCTTCAACCTTTTTGACCAACGGACGTGAATTTCTGATGAAAGTGATCTTACCAAGCTTAAATTCATAATTAGGAATTCCTCTGTGAAGATTACAGACAAGGAGAAAGGTTAGTTACAAGGAGAACTAAGATTTGCTTCTGACAATCAAGAGGAAGGTAGGGAGAGACAGCAGTGCCTACTTGGTAATTGTCTAGTATACACTGCTCTACTCTCTATGTATCTGCTAGGAGGGAACAGAAAGTAAAAACACTGGTTGTGGGATAGGAACTGTGGGTACTGGTCTAGCCTTAGACTTCCTCTGAAAATGCTCCAGTGGATCCCATCTCCTGTTCTCTTCCTGGTCACACACACAGTAGACAGCTAACACATCCTACCCCTACCTGGTAGCCACCAAAAGAGGGTTCACTATGAATCCCTGGACAGACACCATCATGCTTTACCACTGTCAGGGAGTGAGCAAGGGCCTGAGCCTACTCAGTAGCCTGCTGCTCTGTCTCCAACACTGGAATGAGGCTCGTCCATGTCCTGGACTTTGACACAAAGCCCATGTGTCAAACCTTTCTTGGAAAATGGCAAACATTCATCAGGGACAGACTAGGACAGACCTACCTTTTGATGTCTCCAGGCTTGATTGGGGAGGGACTAGGTTCAACCCCCTTTTTCTTTCCATCCAGTCTATTCCCAGAACCAGAGAAGGCCTAGACAAGGGAGACAAGAGGGTGCATGCTCAACCTCAAGAGTGAGCAACCATGTGCCTCTGTCCAGAGACCCCAGAAGAGTGGGAGTTGGTGCACTGCCAGACCTTCTCTTGAGTGCTCCCAGCCAAGATATCTCCACCAGCCCCTCAAGGGACTGCAGGAAGGCTAAGAGCTCTCTAATACAGGCAGCAGCAGTGATAGCTGATCTCTGTTGTCTAGTCATACCTGCTCTTCTGCTTCCCAGCATGTCAGCACCCGCACATGAGCCACTTCTCCTGTTTACCAGGGAGCCTGGCTAGCAAGCATGCAGCTTACTTTCAAATGGTGTAGGCAAATAAAAGCAGGATGTGTTTTCAGAGGTAAAGCAAATGAGCCTAAGGGGAGGGTTGTGAGGATCTATTATACTAATTTGACTTTGTAGTGGACACCCCCACACACACCTAGGGGCCATACACAAGTCCTGATAGGCATACGTTTTGAAAGGAACAACAGAAGTTGGAAGCCTTTTAGGGTTGTCAAGGTCCCAAGAGAAAGCACATATTAAAAGGTTTGAGGGCTGGAGAGATGGCTCAGCAGTTAAGAGCACGGACTGCTCTTCTAGAGGTCCTGAATTCAATTCCCAACACCACATGGTGGCTCACAACCATCTGTAATGGGATCCAATGCCCTCTTCTGGTGTGTCTGAAGACAGCTACAGTGTACTTATATAAATATAATAAATAAATCTTCTTAAAAAATGAATTTAAATCTGTTTAAAAAAAAATGGTTTAGTAATTGAGCAAGTGCCTCATTTGTCTGCTCATTTGGGTACCCAGAGCTCACGTCCTGCTAATGTTCACAAATCGTCACTGAGAATAGTTCCTGGCATCAGGATCCAGAGAGACACACAGTGCCTGGTACTCACACGGAAGCCCACCTCTCCAGCATAGCCACTGTGGTCAGCTTCTCCCTCCTGACAGGGAAAGAAAAGAAAAGAAACAGGACATGAGCTTCCTGGAATGGGTGGTCAGCTCTCCTCAGAACCTGTTTCCACAGGTGCCCCAGTCTTCATCAGCTGGAACACATTATTCTCCTAGGAGGCAAGCCTCCTCCTAGGAGCAAGGACTATGACCCAGCTAGCCCTGCACTCACAAAGAGACACACCAACAGGCCAACAAGTCAGCTCACCTGGTAAAAATACTTGCCACCAAGCCTGAGACCTGAGTTCAATCCTTGGTTTCCAATGGTGGGAAGAGAACCAACTCCCAAAAGTTGTTCTCTGATCTCCATACACATGTGTGGCAAACACACTCACAACCCGCACACAACGTATTTAAATGTAATTAAAACAAACAAAAGAAGCACAGGTACAAAAATATCAGGAGGAGCTCGAGAAAATGACTTACTATTGACTCCTCATGCTGCACTGGTCTTTCTGGTTCTTTGTAGCCCAAGGGAGCATCAAAATCCACCTGTGTATTGATAATAAAAGTTAACTTCTCAGATGCGCCACACTCTGCTTTCTTAACTGAGACAAAAGCTTTAGAGTCCAGTATACCCAACAATAGTGCTTTATACTGTTCAATATCACAACAATGACACTGATACATTATAGACACAAAGCTATTGTTGGGAACTGTGCATGAGTGCGTGCGTGCGTGCGTGCATGGGAGGGAGGGTGTTTAGAGTTAAATATAACCGTATCACCATGGAAGTGTTTATATCCATTACCTCAGGGAAGGTACTAATAGTTCTACAATGACCCACATGTTCCCAGCAACCATTAATCCCTCTTCCCTTTCTAAAGTCTGACACCTTAGGATGTCAATGTAAATCAAAGGAAGCAGGAGACAGTGTAACCTTTTTTTTTCCCCTTGACAACCAGGAGTCCTATCAATAATTTGTTTTCATTTAGCTCTTAATACTGAGACATTCACTCTCTGACAGGCCCGAGGTGACTGTGGATCCAGTCACTTTAAGTACAGTCAACTGCCACTTCTATTCCCTAGGAGGAACTACTAAGTGAATGGCCACCTCTCCTATGCTGGCAGCATTGTCCTCCTCTTCCTCTGTGTGACACTCTCATGGGGTCTGACCTCACTTACAGTGGAAAGTCACTCACATTCATGTCACATTCAATAATGGACACAGCCTTGTCAGGTTTGGTCTCCATCACACGAAGCTCATAGATCTGCAGAAAGAACAGAAAGAGGAAGTAGCAGGGCTGGCAGCACGGGCGAGCATCACAGCTGCATCACTCCTCCCAGCACTGACAGTGCTGCTTCAGGTTGAATGGAAAGCTGCCAGTTCCCACACGCTGACCTAACTCCACAAGTCAATCCGCTCCAGACTGCAAAAGACTGCTCCTGGTCTAGACAGTCATATCTAATTTATCCTAACATCTAAAATCTAATATTCTAATATAATTATAAATTCTACTATCTAAAATCACAATCTGCCGGGCAGTGGTGGCGCACGCCTTTAATCCCAGCACTTGGGAGGCAGAGGCAGGTGGATTTCTGAGTTCGAGGCTAGCCTGGTCTACAGAGTGAGTTCCAGAACACCCAGGGCTATACAGAGAAACCCTGTCTCGAAAAACAAAAAACAAACAAACAAACAAACAAACAAACAAAAAACCAAGAACATGTCTTTAGAACATAAAGACAAGATAAAGCTTACCAGGGTCTGAGAAGTCTGAGGACTGGTTTATAAAGTCACAATCTAAGAAAAGAATTAGCTAAGTGTTCAAGGAGATGAGTAAGAATGCTCATACCAATAGTGCTAAGTCTATTCTCCCAAAATGACAAATGAGTTGTGGTGCTTAAATTTGAGTGGGAAGCAGGGAGAGGAAAAGGAAAGGAAGGAAAGAAAAGAGAATAGAAGTCGGGCTAGGGTTATATAGAACTCAGCTGTTTCACACACTGGCACCTATATCGACATACATCTGCAACAGTCCACATGGAGGTCAGAGTACACCCTTCAGGGGTTGGTTCTCTCCTACCTGTGGGCTCCAGGATCAAACTCAGATCACCAGGCTCACAGGACCAGCATCTTTAACTGCACCTCACCAGCCCTACAGCTTGGCTGTGGAGCATTTGTACAGTATGTTCAAGGTCCCAGGTTCAATCCCCAGCACTCCAGAAGCAAATGATAAATAAAATAGCAGAGGCTCTCTGGGTAAACACCAGCTGATGACCTGACCTTGGATGCACAGAACCACATGAAGCCATGGTTATCGGCTCTTACGCCTCTTAGTCAAGACAATGTAGTTAGGTGAAATGACAGGTGAATTCCCACAAAGCTCAAGAAGGCTTCACTTTCCCGTTATCCAGAGTATCCCCATATCACGTGAGGAAGCTGACCAGGATTCAGTGACAGTTGTGGGGACCTAGTCTGCGGTCACTACTGAGCCCTACAGTAGTGTCAGGCCTGTGTCAGCCCTGGCCCAGCTTCACAGCTATTAGTTTGTGAGAGGCATCTACCATGCTAGGCTCCATGCCTATGGTGGGACAGCCCAAGATGGCAAGACTTGCATTACACTTCCCATCAATATACTCTATGGATAACAGGGAAGTGAAGCCTTCTTTAGCTTTCTGAGAACAAACCTGCCATTTCACCCAACTAAATGGTCTAAGAGCCCAGAACCATGGATGAGCATAAGCAGTAGTAAGACTCAACAGACCTAAGTTAGGAAGCGGCTAAGGGAAGAGCCATCTAAGATACTGTATGCTCCAGGGGGCTGGAGAGATGGCTCAGCGGTTGGTTAGGAGCATTAGCTGCTCTTGCAGAGGATCCAAGTTCAGTTTTCAGCACTCACAGGACAGCTCACTGTCTGTAACTCTAGTTTCAGGAGTTCTGACACCTTCACACAGATACGAATGCAGGCTAAGTGCCAATGCATGTAAAATAAATAAAAAAATTTTAAAAGATAATGGAGCCCGCGGTGGCTGCGGAAAAGCGCTCTGGGTCCTGGCTCTGTGGGTAGGAAGCCCGCGGACTGCGGACTCGGGGGCTCGAGAGATGGCTCAGCGGTTAAGAGCACTGACTGCACTTCCAGAGGTCCTGAGTTCAAATCCCAGCAACCACATGGTGACTCACAACCATCCGTAATGAGATTGAATGCCCTCTTCTGGTGTGTTTGAAGACAGCTACAGTGTACTTATAAATAAAATAAATAAATTAAAAAAAAAAGATAATGTATGCTCCTATGAGACCCCAAGAGGCACTACCTCAAGTAATTAAATTCTACTTCAAAGTGATCAATAGCATTCTGCCCCACAGCAGGCTCTGATCCTCAACAGAGGGTTTTGCAAGGACAGAGACACCGTTAATTTGTTTTTGGTCCTTCCCAGCATGGCTTAGACAGAAAAGCTTTTGGTATGGAGATGAAAGTAGGAACTTGCTTTGTAGTCCAGACCAACCTTGAACCTACAACCTTGCTGCCATAGTCACATAGATTACTAGCATTCACCACCATGTTCAGCCAACAAAAGCTTTTTTTTTTTCATAAATAATTATTTATTTATTTTATGTATATATGAGTACACTGCAGCTGTCTTCAGACACACCAGAAGAGGGCATCAGATCTCATTATAGATGGTTGTGAGCCACCATGTGGTTGCTGGGAATTGAACTCAGGACCTCTGGAAGAGCAGTCAGTGCTCTTTACCACTGAGCCATCTCACCAGCCCCCAACAAAAGCTTTTAAAGACATATTTTAAAAAGAGAAGATTTATGTTTAGGAATGTTTTGTCTGCATATATGTATGTGTTTGTACCAGATGCATGCCTGGTGCCCACAAAGGCCAGAAGAGGTTGTCAGAGCCCCTGGACCAGAGCTACAGGCAGCTGTGAACCTCTTTGTAGGTTCTGGGAAATGAACTGGGTCCTCTGCAAAAGCAACAAGTCCTCTTAATCACTGAGCCATGTCTCCAGTCTAAACAGATGTTATTAAAAGCAGAGGTATAATGAATAGGTATAAAAATGTTAAGCTTACTTGTATAGAAATATAATCAGTCCATAACACTTTCTGCATGTTACGTTTTTCATTGCTTTGACAAAATAGAATACTCGACAGAAACAACTAAGGAAGGCTTGTCTTGGCCCACAGTCCAGGCGGGAGCTCCAGGCAGCTGGTCACAAGTGAGTGCTGATGCTCAACTTGCATTGGTTTTATTGAGTCTAGGACACTGACCCACGGAACCATGCCATCTACAGTTAGAATGGGCCTTCCCATCTGAGCTGTAGCTACACAGTCCTTCGTGGACATACTGCAGTTTTTGATTCTATTGTGTTTCTAAATCCTATCAAATAGCAATCAAATTAACCACCATGAAAGGCTAGGGAGATAATCCAGTGATTATACATATATATCTTCAAAAAGTTAACTATCAACACTGAGTAAATTAGGGCTCTAAATGTGAACCCAGGAAATTTTAGAAAACTAAACAGTAGGCAGCAATTAGGTGATAAAAGCCATTTTTAGAATGCCCCATTCAATACTAGAATGGACAGTGACTATGACTCTTCACTGTGGATTCAAACATTCTCTTATGGAGGGTGTGGGAAGTCTCATGAAACCTTGAACCTACAACCATTACCTAGGTGGTATGATAACTAGTATGTACCACGAGGGTCAGCCAGCAGAGGCATTTTTAACACATGAAAGAAAGGAAGGAAGGAAAGAAGGAAGGGAAGATTTTTTTTTTCTATTTTAAGTTTCTGAATGTTTTGCCTGCATGCATACATGTGTATGTACCACAGGCATTCCTGGTATCCACCAAGAGCAGAAGGAAAGTCACCGGAGGCCCCTCCCTGAGAGTGGCCCTGTGACTTGTATAGAACTTAACTGATGCAGCTTCTGTAAGTCACTAGCACCTGGTCACCCGTGCTCCTGTAACTCACCCCAATGAATGCTATGCGTCACCGAAATACTTAGACGGAATCACTTCTTAGCTCTTGTCATTTCCCTCCCTCTGGCAAACAGGCACAGTAGCAGAACACCCTTTACCTTCTCATTATAGTTGATAGCGATCACATCTCCAGTCGTCAGACAGGCGAAGTTTCTCAGTGCATTTTCTAATCTGCATACACACTGTCAAGGCAACACAACAAGCAGCATGTCTTCAACTACACAACGGATTACTACTTCCAATGACTCTAGAAGGAACCCGCCTCCATCGAGCAGATGAAGGGCTGACCTCAGGTGAGTGAGACTGACTCCTAGAATTACTCTGGCAGGCCCTGGCAAATGCTATGGTGATCGCTCCCCACGCCTCTGCTCTACACGGCCTTTGTTCCTTTTCTCATTCCCAAAACCAAATACTCAACCAAAAGCAACATTAGGAAGGATTGATTTGGGTTCAGTGGGCCCTAAAGCAGCTGATCATGAAGGGAGAGGGCATGTGGGCAGGAAAGGCTTGCAGCTGTGGAGGTGGGTGTCACACCTGGTGGATCAGAAAGCAGAGAAAAGGAAATGAGAGCTCTCAACTTGCTTCCTCCTTCTCCCTTTAGTCAGCCTGGGACCCAGATCACATGATGGGCTTCCCACACTCAAGTGGGTCTTCCCTCCTCAGTTAAATCTCTTTTTAAAAAATACTCACAAATAACCCTACGTATGCCTACTAACAGTCAAGCTGAAAATAAAAACTAACCACACAAACACGGGACTGCCTTCACCTTATCAGTCCTATCCAGAAACAACAGTTAACCAAAGTGATCCCCTTTCCCTATGATAACAGAGAAAAAGCCTCCAAGGAGAGAGCTCGGCATTAAGAGTGAGTACAGCTCTTGGAGAAGACCCAAGATTGGTCCCCAGCACCCACACTGACAGATTACAATCACCTGTAACTAGGGTATCTGATACCCTCTTTTGGCCTCCAAAGGCACCTAGACCCACATGCACATATCCACATACATACACATAAGTTAAAAAATAAAACAGGGGCTGCAGAGACAGCTCAATGGTAAAGAATGTGTGCTACTCTTTTGGAGGGTCAAAGTTTCGTTCCCAGTCCCCACGTTAAATGGTTTACAACCACCTATAACCCAAGCCCTAGGGAATCTAATGCCCTTTTCTTCTGGCCTCCTTGAAAGTAATCTCATAAATCTACATTATAATATGGTAAACCACAAAGATCCTAAAGGTGAAGGTGAAGACAAGACCCATCCCACACTGACAGCAAAACAGTATAGTTTACTCTGATGGACAAATTAAGCAGCTCTTCTCACAGAAGTCCCCTGCCTGCAGCACAGGACACCTCTACTACTGTCTACAAAGTGGAGACAAGTATCCAACACAGGCCTGTGTCTAGGGCTCACACAACTCACTAAGGCCATCTGTCTAGGACCCATTCATCAAAAGAGCCTCTGCCAAGGCCCACTGGCATCCAGGATCTGACCCTTGGCACAGCAGCCTGCTCTAGACAGTGAATGGAGAGAGGTGACAGGTGGCAAGGGAAGTAAAAGCAGGTTCTGACTGTATGTTTGTTTTCAAACATTCTACTTGCCCATGATGCTGTTTGAGATTTTTGTTTTGTCTTTAGACAAAGTCTTGTTATGTACATCGTGACACAAAACAGGCCCTTCACTCACACTGGTCACATTTATAAATATACATACCATAACCTGAGAAGTGAACATAAAAGAAAAAAATCTTTAGAACAAAACCATACAACTTTTCCTTCCCACTTGCTAAAACCCAGAAAATGTACTTGGCCACCCTTTACTGTTTTACTTTGAATAGGCTCCGAGTCTGAGCACAAAGTGGGCTTGGTTACCTAGTTCAAGCTGACTCTGAGCAAGGGCTCCACAGAGGCCACAAAGCTTTCCCACTGCGCACACTGCGTACCTCAGTCCTTGTGCCACGTAGCCACAAAACTAAAAGAAGGCTCTGCAAGTGACTGCAGAAAGCCAAAGAGCCCTGACTTGCTTGTCAGGACCAAGAGGATGTACTAGCCAAATGATGTCACTACCAATCACAAAGTCAATCAGAAACCAATGTATAGTTCCCCATGCTGGTTTTTTTTCATTTTTCAAGACAGGGTTTCTCTGTGTAGCCCTGGCTGTCCTGGAACTCACTCTGTAGACCAGGCTGGCCTCGAATTCAGAAATCTGCCTGCCTCTGCCTCCCAAGTTCTGGGATTAAAGGTGTGTGCCACCACTGCCTGGCTACAGAGGACTCTTATGTCAAAAGGATACACTGCTTTAGGATTGGTGATATCCAGGAAATCTGGGCTCTGAGGCTGGAACTTAGAGTAGGTAGCCACTTGAAGGTTGACACTTTCCACCTGGACCAGGCCCCCTTCTTCCAACAGCAAATTCTGCATCATCTAAAGAGAAGAAATCAGCATGAAACTCTTTAAAATTAAGAAGCCTACATGGTTAACATCTGCCAGTTAGTACACTGAGTGGGTCCAAGTATTATTTGGGTAGAAGGGCCTAGGATGAAGACTTGGAACAAGCAATTTAATTGTGCTATATGGCATAGAAGAAAACCCAAGTGGGGGATGCACTTGGAAAGCAGAGCAAGTAAGGGACTCAAGTGAGGCTGCATTGTGGCCTGTCTCTGCCAAGGCCACCTGACAGGCCACCAGTTTCTAGCCTTCTGTACACAATGTTTCCCTGGGATGCTTACCCCACAGCTCCAAAGCTGTCCCACAAGCAGTTTTCAAGGTCCTGAAGCAATCAAGACCACACTTACAATAGACAGACCACACAAGGAAAGGTTAGTCATGGAAGGCCCCAGACATGTCTGCTACCAAGGGTCATAAAAACACTAATACACATGCGCCCACTAACTACCCAGTAAGACAGATGATGACTGAGGACGAGAACAGAAAGAGATGAACAAAGGCTGTGACAATCTAGCATGTAGGAAACCAGGCCACTATAGCACCAGTAGACCTAAGTCAGAGACAGAGAGCCATGGGTCAGAAAAGAGGGATAGGTTACAGGTCTCAGAATGGAGTTTTGCTAATTTTAGATCTTTTTGAAAATAATTTGGATACATAGATGCACAAGTAGAAAGAATTGTAGAGTGAATTTCCATTGGCCTTCCCTAACACCTCTAACTCCTTTTATCTTTAGGGGCCCCAATGCCAGCCCCACTTATGCTAGGCTACCCCAAGCAAGCAAGTCTTTAGGGATGCAAATTCCTTTGAGAACATTCCAAAGCAAGAGCAAGCTGGAAAAACAAGTCTCCATACTCCCATTGGCTTCCTAAGGGCCATGTGGCATCTCAGGGAAAGAAATTCAGATAGCTTTCAAGGCTAAAGATGTCAAAGAATCTGTAGCTATTAACTGCACGACAGGGATTTAAAGGGAAAATTTTCGGAGCTCAGTATTGTCTACCTCACACTTCATCTCCACAGGTGAGCCACGGGGCCTCTGCAGGAAGAGAAGGACTGAAAGAGTCACTGCCCTACACTTCACCGTCCAGTGCAGCTTCAGTGGCCAGGCCTGCTATTACAACAGGACAGTAAGTGCTGAGTGTAAGTGACAGGCATGTCAGATCTCAGCTTTAGTAAGACATCCCACAGCAAGTTGGGCAAGGAGACAGGTAACACACAAACGCCTAGAAGTAGGAGTTGCAAGTCTAAGCAGGACTTCTGCTGGGGACAACATGGGGCCATAGCTCATCAAGCACCCTAAGGGGGGGGGGCAGTGACAAAAAAAAAATCTTTAGAACTTGAATCACATGCAATTGTAAAAAGGAAATGTGTTGATCACTGTGATAGAGCAAACAGGTGGGGACTGAGCTTCAGAACACTGCTGTGGTGGCAGTAGGGCCTCCAAGTACAGTAGACAAAGCACTTCTGTGTCCTCAGCTCCACCCATAGCCTGCCCAGGGCCTTTCAGGACACCTGACACCATTAAAGCACAAAGAATAAGGTCCACGCCTCTCTGTGAAGGCTTCCTAAAGCTGAGCTTGTCAACTGGGCTAGGACTGAAAGGAGAGAGAGAAGGGAAGCACTGGAGTTGCAGTATCCAAACCACCCCACAGAATGCTTGCCACCTCAGGATCCTCCCAGATGTGTTACGTAGTCCTGCCAGCCCTTCTGAGGAGCCCTGCTCTAGGGTAAGCTCTGGGACTGCTCATGCCCTTGATGAAGGACCCAGGTCTATAATGACACCCTTCACATGACCCGTGTCTACACAGTTAAGGATGATGTTTTAAACATGGCACAGCACACTGCTGAAGATGTCTTCCTCTTACTGGGCTGTTCTACTTGAAAGGACTCTCAGACATGCACACACATGGAAAAGGTGTGTCTTTGCTCATGAGGTCCCCAAGAGACAGACTCTACAGACCTTCATAGCTCAACTCACCCAGTGGGGGAGGTAACAGATGCCTTCATCAGCAACAAACTCCAGTACACCACAGTGTGTCATTCGGTCTGAATTCTTATTGGTCAGTTTAAACAGCATAGGATAGGTAATGTTGAGCCGGCCTAAGAACAAAGATGTTACAACACACAATCAAGCACCACACTTACCACCAGCTCCTGTGAAGGAAACCCTGTCCACCAATGCCCCCACATTCCCCTACTGTTCTACTCAGAGGGGTATCACTGCAAGAATATACCATGTGGCCCTAGAGCTCGGTGACTTAGTCACATAGCACCAGCATAAACATGATTTTCTGAAATCATGATTTTTTTTTAAAGATTTATTTAATGTATATGAATACACTGTAGTTTTCCTCAGACACACCAGAAAAGCGCATTGGATCACATTGCAGATGGTTGTGAGTCACCATGTGGTTGCTGGGAATCGAACTCAGGACCTCTGGAAGAGTAGTCAGTGCTCTTAACCACTGAGCCATCTCTCCAACCCTGAAATCATGATTCTTAAAAGTAGCATGTTCATTTATTCATCAATAACTAAAGTGCCAACCATGTGCCACAAAAAAAGAAAACCTGTTTGTTCCTTTAAAGGTTTTTAATTAGATTGTTTGAGATTGTAAACTGACATGCACCAGTACATACTGCAAGCACCATGGGAAGCAAAGAGGAGCGAGAGAAAGACCAGGGAACAGGCTTCCTAGCCCCTAAAGACCCAGCTTTCCATGTCAGCTACCAGACACACAATCCAGGAAGGGGGACAGCTAAGCAAAGGAATGGATGGGAAGAACTCAGCTAGTTCAAGGAATGACCCTCAATTAGGCAAGATGGCTGGGGTCAGGCGTGAGAATAAGTCAGGAAGGGAGATACTAGGAGAACACATGGAACAGAGACAAGTATCTAGGCCAGAGGGCAGACCTAGCTCAGAAGGTTACAACATGACATGTCTCTCAATTCCAGTGATCTGTGAGTTAAGGGCTGCACAGAGGGCAGGAGCCAGCAACTGGACTAGAACACTGACTCAAAGGCACAAGGGCAGGAAGGAGGGCCTGGCCACATGAAACCAGAAAAAACCAGGAGACCAGGGCAATAGGAAGGATCTGAGAGGTTCTGAGTGGTGTTTGCCATGTCCTGGACAATTGTTTAACCTTCCCAGAATAATGAAGAAGGCACTACCGTTCTTCCCTTTTTATATTATGGGAGCAACTGAGGCATGTGGATAAAGTAACAGGCCCTAAGTGATCATGCTCTGAAGTGGTGGTGCTGGGATCCAGACTTAGACTGCTGAAGTCAGGGAACTCTGCCACTGAAGTAGACTGCAGCTTGTCAGGTTAAGCACACACACTAAGACTCAATCCATAGCCCTAAATGGCCTCTAACTCAGAGGCCTGCCACCACATCTGGCAAGTAAAGTCCACTAAGCATCAGGAGGCAAAGCAGACTTCTGGCCTCTCTCTAAATGTTGAATGAATAAAGTTAACCAGGGAAGAGCTTGGGTAGGAAGCTCCAAAGCAGCTTAGAAAAGTGCCTCATTGTGGAATGGAGGTGATCTTACCAGCACAAGGGTGACTGAGACAAGGAGCGAGGCTCTCTGTTACTAAAACAGCCCCAGCCATAGAAGCTACAAATTGACTCAGACATGCACGGTCTTGGGTGCTGCAGACCAGGCTCCTGCCAAAGATCCAAGGCAGAGGCAGTCAGGAAAACTCTAGCACCCTCCAGCCACTGAGCGATGGAGAGCCTGACTTTGAGTTCCCCAGTCCTGCAACACTTAACTCCACAGCCTGAGCAATAACCTGGATTTCACAAATCAAGACTCCCTTGTCTTCCTTGGTTACAGAGGGTTTCTTCCACCACTTAAAAGGTCTCAACAGCTGAGCATGGTGGCTCAGAAAGTCAAGGCAGGAAGATTTTAAGTTTGAGGTTACCCTAATTAAGTTGGGTGAGACCCAGTCTGAAGGAAGAAAAAGGGCTTTAAAGGGCTGAGGTTCTAACTCAGTGAATAAGCATTCAACTAGCATGCCTGAATCCTTAGTACAGCAAAAGCAAACAAAGAAAGGTCTGAATGTTGCTCTAATCTGGCCTAAATTCCACTGATCCGGTTCCCAAGTATTTTCCTTGATACACACCTGGGCTCCTTGGTCAGCTCACCCAAAAGCAAGACTAAGGACTCATCCTGTCTTTATAATGACAGGCTCTTGTTAACCCCATGGCTCTATTCTACCTGCTGCCTAAGGAGACGTCTCCACTGGACAGTCCCACCTAGAGCTGGTTATAGTTCACCTCCCCACTTATAACTATCACCACAGCTCCAGTGAACGGTACTGATGGCATCCCTGGTTAATGGAGATACCAAGATCCTGAGAAGCTAAGCCAGTAGCTGAGCAGGGCAAAGTTCAAAGCCCAAACACAGCAAAGTAGCATCTGCAAGTCACCACTACATCTCCATAACCAGTCTCCACAGAATGAATTCAATATGGGAGCATCTTCAAGTTTCCAAAGCAAAGAGTGCATCTACAATTAGGACTGTCCATAACCTGAGAAAGGAAACATGGGGCTTGTCTCGCAATGGCTTTATCCAGCACAGGAAGAGAAAGTGGCAGCTCAACCTTTGATACCTCAGGATATGATGTCACATTGGAAGTGAAAAATTCAGGCTTGGAGCTCAGGAGAGCTATCTGAAAAGGAGGTGAAGATCTGTTTCACAGCCCTCTTGTAGATCAGCCGTTTTTGTTTTTTTTTTCCTTTAGGAGACAACCTAATGAGCCTACACCACAGTATGAACTACTCAAGCACTATGCAAAGTGCTGCTCCTTTGTATTTAGACAAGTTCTTGAGACAAGCCAGGCAATGGGGGAAGAGGCTTGGGTGAGAAGAAACAGAAAAATATCCTTTACTGACTGGTGTTTATAGCGCCCTTGCAGTGGAAAGCACGACCATGCTTTGCCTCATCTAAGGTACTTGTCCATGGTCCTTCTAGCCCAGCACACCCTCCAAAGAGGATTCTAACCACATCCTGACAAATGTTACCTGGATCTAAGCACAACGAAAAGCCTATGCCCATTTCTGGCTTCTGTACTTATATCTCCCAAACTGTCGAGTCATTTAGAAAGTACTTACTGAGTTGATCGAGGGCTGAGGGTGGCATAATTACTGTGAAAAGAAATTTCAGGAATATTAAGTAAATAAAACAAAAGGACAGAACAAAGGCAAGATGTAAACTTTCTGATGTGTCTTTTAAAAGCTTTAAACAGTGGTTAAGGGGTAGCCAGAATTTCATGATGACTTTTCATAAAGAATCTTACTTGAAGTAATTTACTTTTGTGCTCTGAATGGCACTTAATCAACACACATAATTAGCACCCTACTCCCACCACTCATGCCTTAGGACAGTGACATTTTTACAATAATGTTAGTGTCTGGTGCCCACATGCAAAATAAGGGCTCTAGAAGGCTACACAGCTCGTGGAGTTTAGGGCAGGAAAGGTTACTCTTCAGAATAAGGGCTCTAGAAGGCTACACAGCTCGTGGAGTTTAGGGCAGGAAAGGCTACTATTCAGAATAAGAACAGGCACATACTCTTCCCTCCTTTCTCCACATCTGACCTGTCACTAGGCCCTGCGAGCATGGACACGGAGAAGCAGCGGAACTGCGTAGAGAAGCGGTTCTGGAAGACCCGGGGAATCGGGTGGTCAAACATGTTGAAAGAAAACTAGAAGAAAGAAAAAAATAGAATTATTATTAAAACAAAAGTACTTCTAGAAAAGAGGCTGGTCATCGAGTCCTGAGTTCAGTGGCCTTGACTTAGCCTCCCACATAGCTAGGACAAACGTAGGCCACTGTATCTAGCTCAAATGTATGTTTCTTTAGGCCAAGCACTAAACACAGCAAGTCATCAGCGCTTATAAACGTGGTCAAAGAACACAGTAAACTAGAATCTCAATTAACCAGAATGTTCTGACTGCCTAGGTAGCACAGTGAACCTCAATCCCTTTTGTCTCCCCCAGACTCATCCCCCAGGTCCAGTTTCCATTATCTATAGACACTGCAACTTTACTAAAATATAAAACCAGGTTTCTGCTATTCTCAAGATCAAAGCTGGACCTTACATACACTTCACAGAGACTCATTACTGAGCACCCACCATCTCCTAACATAGTGTTCAGAAGCCATCTCTTTCCCTGAGTGCCTACTATTTATGTGGCTCTAATCTAGACTTTAGGGGACATCACTTTCGTAATGTTTGAGTCCTAAGAAGGCAGATATTACCTGTGCCCTGGTGAACCTGATATGAAAGACAAGGAAGATAACAATAAAACACCTATGTCTGTGAGTTTTGACGACAAGAAGCAGGTATGGGGACAGGGAGCATCCAAGACTAGATGTTAACCAGTGTTCAGGAGGAGATCCTCATTAAAGGCCTACATGTCCTGAGTGTCAACTGGGCAAGAAACAAAAACCAGCACTGCAGGTGGTGGAAAAGCACTTGCCCATGTATGTAGTCCTTCATCTGGCTTTTAGTTACAATCCTTTCTCTTCTCCAGCAAGCCTCCCTTGCTTTGGCAGGGGTCAGGGTTTAGTACTTCTTCAGATGCTCACAGCACAGCACAGACATGCATCCTGCATATCAAGTACTTTCTCACACCAGTCAGCAAAGTCAAGACATGAGGAACTACATCCAAGATAGTCTGCTGACCTTCACATACACAGACTCACATACCCAGCCCAGGCCTCTATTCTCAAGCTCATGTGCATACCAACATCTCCCATCAATAAATTGTTCTTCAGTTACTAGCACAGAAGTTTTCAGCCTTTTATCTTTTTCTCTAAGCACCAGAACTGTCTGACTCAGTCTTTTTTTTTTTTTTTTTTTTTTGGTTTTTCAAGACAGGGTTTCTCTGTGTAGCCCTGGCTGTCCTGGAACTCACTCTGTAGACCAGGCTGGCCATAAATCCGCCTGCCTCTGCCTCTCAAGTGCTGGGATTAAAGGCGTGCACCACCATTGCCCGGCTTGTCTGACTCAGTCTTAAGTGCATAACCCACAAAATTTTTTTTTTTTGAATGATGGGGTTAGGGGTGTGTGTGCTTGTCAAAGCTCCTTCCCCTATGCCATCCATGTAACCTACTGTTCCTCTCTAAAATGTAAATAGAATACAGAAAGTATATATTAACCATAACTGTATCCTTCCAACTCATCCACCGATGAACATGACCGTATGCTCCTCCTTCAGGCTTCTACCACCTGTGTTTACTTCCTTTATAAAGCTTTGATGCCTAACACATCAAGCAGTCAGCTCTGGTTACACAAATAAACTTAGATATTGATTTAACAATGACACTACGATAAAAATCGAATAACCACTTCTTGTTTCTAACAAACAAATGGCATGGTGTCAACACTATACACAGTAGTGATGAGACATCACTGCAGCCAGATGGGCTTGACTTCCAACCTCTGTGCCTCGCTTTCGTGAATACTACCTCTCTAAGTTTTAGTTCTCTCGGTTAGTGTAACAGCTACCTATATTCCTTGGGGAACGCAAGAATTAAATAAGTATATTTTGATAGAAAAAAAAAGCGTCCCAAATATTACCTATTGTCGTTATCACAACATGATGAACACAAGGTGACATACATCCTAAGACATGATCTTTACTAAATAAAAGGTCAGGGAACTTTGGCAGAGCTTAATGTCCGTCGGATTCTCCTCCCTCGCGCTACTCCCCAAGAACTCTCCAGTTAACTTCGAGTTCACCTGTTGCGTGTCGAGCACTTATGAGAACTACCGACATAAAGTAGGAGGTTCCTTTCTACTCTTGGGGAGGCAGCAGTCCCGCCGAAAGGCATACGAATCATGACTCGGACAAGCTAAGAAGAAAAGAGGCGGCTCGTAATTCTGAATGCCACTTGGGACATAAGCGCTCGGGACAGTGGAGCGGGCCCGACGCAGGCCCGGGTGACTCGGCACCTCCGCCACCAAGTCCAGGCCCTCCCCGCCGAGCTCCAGGGGCAGCTCTGGCATCACAAGGATTGCGATCCCCGGCCAACTCACCATGATTGACAGAGTTTGGTGATGCCGCTCCTTTTCCTGAACCTTATAATAGATACCCAAAGCTCCCTCTTAGCAGCCGAGGCCACCGCTCCGAAACCCAGAACCCGCGAGAGGCTCGCCGGAAGTGACGAGAGACCGCGGGAGGGGGGTACAGATGCCTGGAGTCAGCGGCGGAAAAACAGAAAGGGCTGAGGTTTGAAAATTATTTAAAGTAAACATTAAAACACTTGATAAATGATTTCACAGGACAGCGATTATTTATAATGTTTAGATAGTACTCCCTTCCGAACAAGTTGGTAGGAGCCGTTCTCGTTACTGACTACAATACCCAGAATGCAGATTGAGTTTCCGGCGTTGGCCCCGCCATCATGTATTCGGGCGGAAGTAATCTATAGTTCACTCTAATTCGACAAACAGTTCGTTTAAAATGTAGTTGCCACCTTCAAACTATGTGTGACTGAATTTACTTTATGTCTAAGAGTATTTTTTTTCTGAGTATTCCAGGGTCCGATTCTAGACATTTCTTCCCAAAGTAAAGATGTCCGCTAAGCGTAGGGGGTTTTGGGTAACTGGAAGTAAGCGTCAACACTAGCAACAAGGTTTCGCAGCCTGAGTAAAGATAAGGCTTCTTTAGGGGGAGGGGAGTGTGGCGGGCGGATCTTACCCAGCTGCGAATAGCAGAGCATTATTGCCAGTAGGACCCAATCAGAAAGGAGGAAAGGCTAAAAACTATTGGCTACTGGCGTGGACCAATCGGAAGAGCTGTGATTTGGCGGGAGTCTTGAGGACCTCTGGGGCTGTCGGTATCTCAGCGCCAGTTCCAGGTATCCGGCTGTTGTGGCTATGTTCGTGACCGATTTCCGCAAAGAGTTCTACGAGCTGCTCCACAACCAGGTGACTCCCATTCCACGACCCTGATCCAAGCTTTATCTGAGGGGAGGAATGAGGGCGAGTGTCCGTGAATGGGCCGGGAGGGTGTTGTCACAGAGTTTGGCGTCCCTGTGCTCAACTCATCTGTCCGCGTTTGCTTCTACAGAGGGTCCTTCTCTTTGTGGCCTCGGACGTGGATGCCTTGTGTGCTTGCAAGATCCTTCAGGTGGGCTTTGAACACCTTAGGAAGATTGGGCAGGGGCGAGAGGTGGTGGAACAGGGTTGGCCCCAACAGGAGATGGGACGCAGAAGGGGAGGGACCAGAAGGAGCAGACGTGAGATGAGGAACCCAAAGGGTCATCTCAGACCTATACTGGGACAAGAGAAGTATAGTGCAAACGGTGAGACAAGTAAGCAGTGGTTTGTTGTTGTTGTTGTTGTTTTACAATAACCCAAGTGAAAATGGTTTCACTTCCAAAATCTTTGAACTTGTAAATGACCTCTCAAAGATGGAATTTGAGAGAGGGGATGTGACAGCTGGGAGTTGTGTCAAGCAAGTGCTGGAAATACAGGAGCCACTAGTCTATTCGAGAAGATTATTAGTTTGGACTTTGACCATAGTGTGGTTTTTACAATGCCTTGGGGTCAGGAATTTTTCAGAACCCCAGTAATTAAAATTAGGGGTTTTTTCCCTTAATATTTTTCTTTGGCAAATTGTACAGATTCAGATTGAACACTCGCTCGCAGACTTGCCACCTAGCTTTTCCTACTGATTTGTTGTTGTTTGTTTGTTTGTTTGAGACAGGGTTTCTCTGTGTAGCCCTGGCTGTCCTGGAACTCACTCTGTAGACCAGGCTGGCCTCGAACTCAGAAATCCGCCTGTCTCTGCCTCCCAAGTGCTGGGATTAAAGGTGTGCGCCACCACCACCTGGCTCCTACTGATCTTTTACCAAACAGCATATCACATAGGTCTTTGTCTCTCAGCTCAGCTAGTTTGTTTGCTGCTGGCGATTCCAGGTAAGTTAGCTTAAATGAGGGGTTTCTGACCGTGTGCTCTCTCTCTCCAGGCCCTGTTTCAGTGTGACCACGTACAGTATACACTGGTTCCAGTTTCTGGGTGGCAGGAACTTGAAACTGCATTTCTTGAACATAAAGAGCAAGTATGAACTAATACATTTTAGAATAATTAGGCCACTCTACTTAGTTGCAGTTTTTAAATACTTAGCATTTGTCTAGTTCTGAAGTAGGATAAGTGTGTTTTGAAGTATCAATTTCACTATGCTTGAAGTTATGGTGGCAGAACCAACATTGCCAAGGAATCACCAATTTGAGGCAAGTCTGAGCTACATATAGCAAGTCTGAAGCCAGCCTGAGCTACATAACAAGATCCTGCCTCAAAAATAAAAATAGTACAGTTGTGGGCAGCACCTACTCTGACCTCGCTTGTTTGTTTGTTTGTTTGTTTGTTTACTTATTTTATATTCCATATCAGCCCCCCTCCTCCCAGAACCCCCAAAGTTCCTCCCACTTACTCCCCCCTCTTCTCTGAGAAGGGGAGCTCCCCCCCCCCCCCCCCCCCCCCAGGTATCACCTCCCCTTAGCACATCAAGTCACTGTAGGACTGGGCACATCCTCTCCCACTGAGGCCAGACAAGGGAGCCCAATTAGGGGAATGGAATCCACATAAGGGCAACAAATTTAGGTACAGTCCCCACTCCAGTTGTTGGGGGAATCCACATGAAGACCAAGCTGTGCATATGCTACATATGTGCGCAAGGGGAGTAGGGCGTTGCAGGCTAGATCCAGCACGTGCTTACTCTTTGCTTGGGGATTCAGTCCTAACCTCACTTATTTTATTAAGATACACCACTGTATTATCTGATATTATCTCTAGAAAATGCACCCAGTTATCAAACACATTTTTTTACTTTGGAATTAAATGGTAGAACCAAGACTCCTTACCTCTACCTGGGACCAGATGAGAAATGGGTTATTGAAGGCCCTCTAGGGAGTGGGTAGGGCATGTCAGAGTGTCTTAGAATGACTTGGAAGAGATTTATTTATATACTTATTTACTTATAACAGTCTTTTCCTCCAGTATTGTGAGACAAGATCTTATTTGCTAGCCCAGGCTGACCCTGAACTCATGGACAATCTTCCTTCCTTGGCCTTCAGAGTGTTGTATTACAGGTGTGACCCCATAGTCAGGCAATTTGGTGTTACTAAAGGAAAAGTTTTTGCTATAGTGATTGCTTGATAAGGGACTTAATATTTAGGAGGCCACAAGTGAGGCTGCCCAGGACTTGCTGCAAACCTACCCCACACAGTGCTATTACTGTGATGAGCTTCAGAGTACAGTAGTCGAGCAGTGTTCGGTAAGACTTTGGTATGTGTTCGAAGTCTTGTTCCTATGCTTCATTAGCTATTTGTGCACAAGTCTTGACCTTGCGGAGCCTCAGCATGCTCCTCAGGAAGCAAGAGGAGCCCCAGAGCCCGTTTTACAGTGTCATCATGGAAAGGCAATAACCAAGCCACTTAGCACTCCTCCTGGGCCTTGACATAATGTGCTCAACAGAGGAACATGGGGTGGCAGTGCAGGGGGAGGAGAGGCCTCCTTGACAATGCCACCTCCTCTCTTTCAGTTCTCCTATTTCATCCTCATAAACTGTGGAGCCAATGTGGACCTGTTGGATATCCTTCAGCCTGATGAAGACAGTATCTTTTTTGTGTGTGATACCCACAGGCCAGTGAACGTTGTGAATGTGTACAATGACACTCAGGTACCCAGCTCTTATATGTGGTCTCCCTTTAGTCAGTCTGTACCTTTTTATGTTGTGACAGCACTGCACTGATGTTTGCAAAGTATCCTTCCCACTTCTCCAGCCAGGGGGCATCTTCAGTACAAGAAGCTTATTTTATCCAGCTCATGGGCTTGTGCACATGCTTGTGCAGCTCATGGGCTTGTACACATGCTTGTGCATTTGTGGAATGTGCATCATTTGGAAGGTGGAAGATAAGAACGTTTCAGCCTAAGATGACTCTAATCTACTTATTCTTTCTTTCTTTCCTTCTTTCTTTCTTTTTTATTTTTTTATTTTTTTGGTTTTTCGAGACAGGGTTTCTCTGTGTAGCCCAGGCTGTCATGGAACTCACTCTGTAGACCAGGCTGGCCTCGCACTCAGAAATCCGCCTGCCTCTGCCTCCCAAGCGCTGGGATTAAAGGCGTGCGCCACCACCACCCGGCCTACTCTACTTATTCTGAACCTGAAAGCATTAAATACAAACTGTAGCACAGAGCAGCTGTCTAAGCATTCTGTGATCTGGTCTCTTTCCACAAGGCTTCAGACTCTGAGATCCTCAGAGAAGGAGCCTCTTCAAAAGCAGTCAGTCGGGAATTGCCATTAGAGACAGAAATTATATTGGCTTAGGGGTTCACATCTGTCTTGATCCATTTTTTGTCTCTATAAGAAAATATCTGAGACTGAGTACCTTATAGATGAAAGTTATATTTAGCTTACTGTCCTGGATATTCAACAGCGTGGTGCAAATATCTGCTCTGCTTTTGAGACCCCTGTGATGAGTGGTTTCCCAATAAAGGGAGTGTATAGGATAGTGAGGAAATTTCTATGGTGAGACAAGAACATCAGAACAAGCCGATGAAGTTTTATAACCATGCTGCACATGGAAACTAAGCCCCTAAGAGGCCTGACACACTTCTGAGAGATGCTGTTATTCCATCAGTAAGGGGAGAGCCCTGACTGACCTAATACTTGCCAGACCCCACTTCTTAATGGCTCTACCCCTTCAATACCCTACACAGGCAGCAAGCTTCAGGTGTGGTGGACCTTGTGGGGGATAAACCATATAAAATATCCAGTCGTAACAACATACTCATATTCTCTATCAAAAACCAGCTGGTGAGACTTTATTTTCAATGTATAGCATAAGAAAGACATGTTGGGGGCCCAGAGAGATGGCTCAATGGACCTGGGTTCAATTCCTAGTACCCTCATGGCAGCTTCCAAATGTCTGTAACTCCAGTTCTATGGGATCTGACACCCTCACACAGGCAAAACAACAATGCCCATAAAATAAAAATTAACAAATTTAAAAAGAAAGAAATGTTGCCCAGGCCTAAAGTAGATGGTAAGTGCTTTTCAAAACTTAGTTTCATAATTTAACAGTGCCATGTGGGACAGCTCTAGTGATTTACTAAATGGTACTGAGCAGCCAGAGCTCTCCTAGTGTGTGTGCAGAAAATTTGAGAGTACAGCACCTATGTGCCAGCAGGGCCAGGGGGTGAGGGTGGGCCACCAGGGATCCTCAAGGCAGCTGCCACCTTAGCCTCTCGGACTCAGACTGTTTCCTGGGCTGAGAACTGCCTAGCCAGTCCCACTGTATTTGCCTTAAAACGGGAGAGAATTGAGTATCTGCACTTAGCAAAAGATTCCAAGTTAAGAGAAGAGTGCATGATCTCACTTTGTACAAAAGAAAAAAAAATGAAGTAGATGGTTAAAACTTTTTCTTTACCTTTTGGTAGTAAAAAATAGAGAAACCAAGTCTGTTTAAACTACTGTGTAAAAAGACTGTATCATATGTAACTTGAATTTTGTGTAAATAAATGTTTGTGAACGCTTAAAAAAATTTGAGAGTAGCTGAATTCTACAGAAGCAACATGATGAATTGTTTTCTGGCAAGGAGAGAACAGCTGAGTTTGTTTGTTTGTTTGTTTGTTTGTTTGTTTTATAACAGATCAAATTGCTTATTAAACAAGAGGATGACCTTGAAGTTCCTGCCTATGATGACATCTTTAGAGATGAAGCAGAGGATGAAGATCTTTCAGACAGTGACGGTGATGGGTCAGAGCCTTCAGAGAAGCGCACACGGTTAGAAGAGGTGAGTGTGAATCAGGTGGGCATTCTGGAGGAAGCAGTTAAGGCAGGTGTGTGCGAGCCAGCTGTGGCATTCTGGGCCTGCCACAGAATGGGCATTGTGTGTGTGTGTGTGTGTGTGCGCGTGTGTGTGATCTGAAATTGATGAATAGAAGAGGTCTGATAGCTAAAGGATATTAGTAGGTGGTGGCTGTTCCTCTAGTGTAGCTGTGTTTTGTTCTTATTTGTTGCTGCTGCTTTTTTATTTGCTTTAGTGCTCAAAAGTTTGCGTCTATTTTGTGTGAGCTTCCTTTAGTTTTTTATGGGGATTTTTGGTTTTGGCTTGTTTGTTTATTAGTTTTGACTGACACAGGGTCTCACTATGTAGCTCTGGCCAGACTGCTGATAGGGCAGCTTTTGTTGGGGTCTTTGTTCTCCTTCTGTTGGTGTACCTAGATTGGCAGCTTCTTGGATTTCAAGTCTGGGTGAGCTAAGAAAGGAAAGCAGGCTATATACAGATCTCTAACTGTTGCACCTTTGCTCCCACCATTTGCAGTCTTACTCAGTTTCTGTAGTATGTAAGAGTTTAGATGTATCTAGCAGGCACTGAGGATATCTTAGCACCATCTTCCTGAAAGAAGTGTTGTGGTCATAGACTGTAGAATCACCGCAGCAACCATGCCCTTGTACCTGAGAAGTTAAAATCATTGCTAGCACGCTCGAAGAAACACAGGTCTTGTTATCCCGATGGCAGACACAGACTTTGAATACTGGATAGGCAAAGTGGCCAGATGCTGACTGTGCTGCGGCACACATACCAGGAAGGCCTATGCTCTTCTGTATTTGGATGGAATCTGCCATATTCTGGAGGCCAAGTGAATCCATATTCCCCTGCCTCAGCTATTCAGCTTCCCAGGTGCAGGCTGTACTTGGAGCATGGACAAAGCCTACATTCTCCCGCAAGGTTCTGTGCCTAGGGGTTTCCTCCAAACCAGTGCTTTGTCAGGCTTAACTTTTTGCCTTAGATTCTTTTCTATTTAGAGCTCATGGTTGCCATGGCAGAGAGCACTTGTCATGTCAGGGAGCACGACATCAGGCAGATATGGAACTGAAACCACAAAGCCCACCCCTAATAATACACCTCCTCCTACAAGGCCACACCTCCTGATCTTTCCCAAACAGTTCCACCAACTGGGAACCAAGTATTCAAACATGTGAGCAGATGGGGGTCATTCTCACTAAACTACCACATTTTTCTTTTGTCTGTCACTATTTCAGGAGATAGTGGAGCGAAGCAGAAAGAGGAGGCAGCGCAGGGAGTGGGAGGCCCGGAGGTGAGTCTGGTCAAGTGGCTCTGTGGTACGAAGCACAGACTTTGTCCGTTAGCCTCATACATCTAGCCCTTTCTGAATGACAACATTCCCTTAGTTTGGAGTCTTGGGGTCAGCCATATTAGAGAGAATATGTGGCTAGTGCCTTGAAGACAGCCTTGAATCCCCCAGTGTATTGTCCTTGGCTTCCTAGAATTACAGGATAGGCCCAATAGTCTCCCAAATCCAGGCTCTTCTGTTAGGAATGAGGCCTTTACCAGATTTGTTTTTCAAATGTGGATACTTTCATTTATAATCTTTTTAAAAATAAAATAACAGATACCAGGTGATTGTATAAAACTGTTCATGGAAAGAAATATTAACAGAAACTAAGTTATCCATAATATCTATTATTGCATGTGTAAAAAAAAAATTGAGGTGCTTTGAAATGAAAATGTTAGAATAGTTATTCTAGCTTGAAATAAATACACAGGTAGTTGTGTGTTTGAGACTGGGCACAGTAGGAGTTGCTTACTAGCAACCTTAGCTGTCATCCTTTGAGGTCCAGCTGAAGGATTTGCTCACCATGAGAAAGAAGACTACACCTCCTATAAAAAGACAATTTCAAGCCATTTCTAGAAGTGTAAGGACAAATCAATGAAACCAAGTGGTTCTGAGTTTTAAGTTTCTTTTCTGATTTAGTCTCTGAAATATTCTGAATTTCTCTCGGAATTATCTGTATTTGTGTGTATTTTACATTATCAAACTACACATCTAATTTTGCAGTTTTCTACTTACAAATAGTACAAGGCCTCACTGTGTATCCCAGGCTCACCTCCACTCACGATGCTTCTGTTCTTCCCAAGTGCTGAGAGTACAGGTATATGCCACTGGTTCTGCCTATAATCATTCATTTTTTATACATCTGAATTCATTTTTGGTTTTTGTTGGCTTTTGAGAAGAGGGTCTCATGTAGCCCAGGCTGGCCTCAAAGATGACTTGAATTTTTGATCCTCCTTCGTCTACTTCTGGGATTGTGGGGGATTATAGGTGTGTGCTACCACACCCGATTTATGTGGTCCTGAGCTAGCAATCTACTACCTGAGCCCATCCTCAGGTCACAGATTTTTTTTATACTTCTGAACAATCTTTTAATCGCAGTCCTTGAAGGGCAGAGGAAGGTAATTCTCTGCCAAATCCTAGGCCAGATAAGGCCACCTAGTCATACCCTACCTAACTCAGAAATCAAAAGGGGCTGGAGAAGTGGCTGGTGGTTAAGAGTACTTGTTGCTCTTGCAGAGGACCTGAGTTTGATTCTTAGCATTCATAACTCCTAGGTACTCACAGGTACACAGTCATACTCATAAAAATAATATAAACAAAGTAACTGTTTTTAAAGTGTTAAAAAATTAAAAAAAAAAACAGCCAGAAATGGCTTAGTATTTGTTTGCTTCTTTTGTTTCAGTCTTTTTTTTTTTTTATTAACACATTGGTTGTACATATTACTGGGGTCTAGTGTGATATTTCCGCATATAAGTACAACCCTCTGGGCTCAATCCAAAACATTAAAAAAAGAGAGAAAGATTTCTACTCCCTTTCTGTTTCTTTTAAAGGATGTTTTAATTTCTTTGTTTGGGTGTGGTGTGGGTGTGTACCTGTGGGCAGCCTTGACTGTTTCTCTTGATCTCCATTTTCTTCTTTGGAGGCAAGGTCTCTCACTTGAGTTTGGAGCTGGGTTTGACTAGACTGGCTGAGCCATGAGCTCTGGGCGTCAGCTGTCTGTGCCTCCCCCTCCTGACCCCAGTATACACAACATCTAGCTTTTTATGTGGACACTGGGGATCCAAACTCAATTTGTCATACTTACATAGTATTTTTTATCAGTTGAGCCATCTCCTCAGCCTTTTTATTCACTCACTCATTCATTCATTCATTCATTCATTCATTCATTCATTTATAGATATTGCCTTACTATGTAGCCCAGTCTGGCCTCCAACTATTCAAACGTTCTGTCTTAGTCTCCTGACTGCTGGGATTACAGGTGTATACCATGTTATCAAGCCTTTTTCTTTTCTTTAAACTATAGGTTACTTCTAGTACCTTATCATTGCAAATAAGTCCATAATTAATAACATTGTGTATACAATAGTGTATCTTTTTTGTTCTTTGTAATTCCTTTGAGATAATTTCTCAGAAATAAGATTCTGAGACCAGGCCTGCCTAAGATGTATGTGTATATTCTGCTGAAGAGTCAAAGTGAATCAACAGTTGGTACCATGACTTCATTTGCTTTTTTCTTTTTGAAACTAAAGTTTTAGCCTTTTTCAAAAAGCTTGTCTTCCTGTCCAGCTGCTGTCAGTCAAAGATACCATTTTGTGTTGTTACAGGAAAGACATCCTCTTCGACTATGAGCAATATGAATATTATGGAACATCGGTAAGTATGAGGCAGATCTGACACACTGTAAAATTTTGACTCCAGGCATCAGAGAGCAAAGCAAAGTTTGACATCCAGGAAAACCTGGTGCTCATGAGAGTTGCCTTTGGGTAGGTGGTACAGCCTCTCTGCATTGTCCACCCCACTCCTCTGGAGACTGAGTAGAGCAGATGCTTCCCAGTGTGCTCTGCTGTGCCTCATGGTTTTCTTCTCTTACTCTATGGTGACATAACAGTGATACCTGTTCAGTAGAAATCAGTTTTCTGAGTCTTTATACAGCCCTGCCTAGCCCTGAGCTCCTGGCTTCAAGTGATCCTCCTGCCTCCTCCTAAGCAGCTGGGAGTATGTTTACACACCGTTGTACCTGCCAAGATAAATTTAAGATGATAATGGGACTCTTTCTGCTTCCTGGCCTTCTTAACATGAGCTGTTTTTTTGCCATGCCTTTTGGTGACTGAAATTGTAATCTAAATCTAAAATAAATCCTTCCCTCCTTGTTAAAACAACAAAAACAACAACTTCTTGCCTTTTGCCTTTCAGTTTTTGTACCACTGGGGATCAAACCTAGGACTCAGATATACTAGGAAAGTGCTTACCACTGACCTACCCTATAACACTTGCTAATTATTTTTAATTCTAGAATCAAGCTAACCTTTATTTCATAAAGTAAAGCCAGGCATGGTGGCACACACCTTTAGTCCCAGGACCTGGAAGACAGAAGTGGAGGATTTCTTTGAATTTGAGGCCAGCCTGTTCTATAGAATGAGTTACCTGACAGCCAGGGCTAAACAGAGAAATCCTGCCTCAGAGAGACAGAGAGAGAGAGACAGAGAGAGAGCGCTTCTCTGGGCTCCTCCTTATGCTTCATAACCATAGTGGTCAAAAGGAGATTCAGAGAAACCAAACATAATGCTCCACAGCGTACTGTGAAGCTAAGCTAGAATGTTGGGCAAGTTAGATGTATTGAATGCTGCTTGTTTTGTCTTGTTTCTGCAGTGTTAAGTATGCCTGTCATAGGTTGAGGGCACCTGTACTCCTTTCAGAGGCACTTGTTAGGATAGCCCCTCAGGTTGTGTAGTAGCTACTCTTTTTTTTTTCATGGAGCTGTGAAGATGGTTTGGCAGTTAAGAACAGCAAGTAATCTTACAGAGAAGCCAGATTTGGTTCCCAGCACCATCATCCCAGCTCATAGCCATCCCTGGATTCAGGTCCAGTGTATCTGCCCCTTCCTCTGACCTCTGTGGGTACCAGACACATACATGATACACAGACACATTTGGGCAAAGCGCTCACACATAAAATAAAACACATCTTTAAAAGTACTGATTAAGCTGGTGTGGTGGCTATTTGGGTTGGGGATACAAATGCTGTGATGAAACACCATGACCAAAGCATCTTGGGGAAGACAGGGATTATTTTCAGCTTCCGCTTCCAGGTCATGATCTATCACTGAATGAAGTCAGAGTGAAAGCTCAAAACAGGGCAGAAACCTGCAGGCTGGGGCTGGTGCTGGTGCAGAGGACCTGGAGGGCTGCTGCTTACTGGCTTGCTCCTCCTGGTTTGCTCAGCCTGATTTCTTATAAATCCCCAGACTACCAGACAAGAGATGGTACTACCCACAATGGGTGGGGCCTTCCCCCATCAATCACTAATTAAGAAGATGCCCTACAGGCTTACTTACAACCTAATCTTATGGAGGCACTTTCTCAATTGAGCTTTCCTCCTCTCAGATGACTTCAGCTTGTACGAAGCTGACATAAAATGAGCCAGCACGGTGGCACACCCTTTAATCCCAGCACTTGGGAGGCAGAAGATCTCTGAGTTCAAGGCCTGACTGGTCTATGTAGCAAGTTCAAGGCCATCCAGAGACACATAATGAGACACTAAATGAACAAATAAATATGTATTAATCTTTGTGTACAGTAGCACGTCTGACTTTTAAAATAGGATTTAGTATAAAAAGCCTGTTGTTAGGCTCTGTTGGCATGGACCAAAATGGAGGGCCTTCAGTAGCTGTAGAAGACATATGGGTCTTAACATGTTAATTTGATGTAGGATTTTTGTCTGTACTTCATGATAGTGTAAAAGTGATGCTCAGTACAAATCAAATTTGTTTCAGTAAAAACACTGTACTTAGTCTTCAGCTTTGGTTCTTAGATCTTGGACTCTTGGTATTGTACTTCCTATGTCTCATTTATAATTCAAGGTGTGCCATCCTTTGGCTCTCTGCTGAGCCCTTGCAGTGGGTAGGGAGGGAACTAATGCTCTCTCAGATGTGATACCTGACTTTCTCCAGATCCCTTGAAAATTTTCTCCCTGGAGGAAACCAGCATCTCATGCTAAGTTTGCTGGTCAGACATCCACTATCTTCCCAGTATCTCACCAAACTCAGACCTTCCATTCAGGTTGCTTACCTCTTCTATCCTTGAATAGCCCTGTTGGAAAGACCTTCACAGGGAGTCCAGAAGCCCCTCCCACTCTATCCAGGTGACCAGAACCAGAGCCTTCCCTCATCTGACTCCCTAGGGATGTGTCTGAGGCTGCCTCCATGCAGGAAGAATGTGAATGCAGGATGGACAGTTGGACAACAGAGCCTCCTGACCTGTTTTCATTATAGCCTTGAAATCACCTCTGAGAATTACAGAGGTCCCGGCACAGTGCTATGCCTGGGCTTCCCACTGGGTGGCACTTTGTTCCCATTCTTAGTTTGCTACATGATTAAACACAAAGATACAAATGACCTTAGAGAGCAGAGACTGATCCAGTAGAATTACTCTATCATCTTTCCCTCACATGCGAGAAAGTAGCCTGAATACCCTGACCACAGGGCTTCGCTGGGCTCCTTGGAACTGTCCTCACTGTATGCCCCCTTCTATGAACTCAGTTGCTTTTGGCTTCAGGTTTTTCTGTTTTTCTTGCAGTCAGCCATGGTGATGTTTGACCTGGCTTGGATGATGTCCAAGGACCTGAATGATATGCTGTGGTATGTAGTGCGTGTGCACACACACACACACCTGGAAATACTGCTAAACCATGTTGGGAGTCCTGCCACCAGCTAAGGTCAATGTTACATGGCCAGTCCAGGGCTTCTATGAGTCATGTTAGGTGCAGCCCCTCTCTGGGATGACTTATAAGCCTAGTCTTGCAAGGGTTCAGTGTGAGGTTGGGTCATACAACCTCATTGAGGACAGTGGGGCTCCAGGTCAGCTCCTGTCTCTGTACCCCTGATGCTTACTTAGCCTTATGCCCAGCAAGTACAATATGTGCAGTTTGAGTGAGCTTGTCCTTGGTAGGGATTCTTGCAGCTCCGGCACTGGTACAATCCAACTTAGAATTGTCCCTTTCTACAATATCTCTGTCAGACTGTAACCAGGGCCTTGAGCACACAGACCAGTGTGCCTCCCAGTCACTGTCAACTTAATTGATTTTGAAACAAGATCTGGTCTTTATAACAGAGAAGCATGTAATTCTGCCCTGGCTCTGCCTCCTTGACCCCTTGTTTGTGGCCCTTTTTTTCTCTGCAAGCAATATACCAAGGTCCTTCAGGTCTGATCACCTCAGTGATAGTTACATTGGTCTGCAGAGAATCAGGACAGGTTAGGACTCTGCAGGGCCACCTCTAAACCCAAGGGTGCCCTGCCACTCTCCAGGTGTAAAGATGCCGATCTTTGGGCCCCTACCCACTCTCAGCTTTTATTCCTATACTACCTGCTATTACGTGGCCACTTGCCAAGCAGCTGCCCCCAGCCAGGTTGGTTAGTGCTGAATACTTAGTTGCTTTGGTATTCAAGCTAAATTGGTTTCCTATTGGATCCCAGTAGTGACCAGTCTTAACAGGAATTGCAGAGATATGGTCCTGGGTGTGTGCAGTATACCTTTGATAGGATACTTCTTTTACTGGATAGATTCCCTTATGCCTTCTTGTCTAACTTGTGATGAGTCCTTTAAGTCACTTGTTTACATTGGTGTCATCTCTCTGACCCTAGTTTATGTCTACCTAAGCTTTGCCCTAGAACTGGAAGGAAGACTGACTTTATGACCTTATGTTTCTTCCAGGATCTCAAGAAATACCTTCCCTAAGATCCCCCCACCACATACACACACACACACACTTTTTTTTTTAAAGATAGAAGGCACAATTTCAAAATGTCAACATTTCAAAATCACAGTAGACGCCCAAGATAATTATTCACAAATCAGTGGCAGGGCACAGTGAGTTTTGGGTCCATGCTAACAGGACACTCCTGGACTGTCTTATCAAGTCACTTGGCTCCATGACACATACCTACCAAGTCCAGGCAGATTGTAGCTTGACCCTGTCATCATCTGCTTTCCTTCCAGGTGGGCCATTGTTGGACTGACAGACCAGTGGGTGCATGACAAGATCACTCAGTAAGTGATGGCCTCCATTTGAGGGCAGCTCTGTGTATGTGGCAGTCCCTTTCTCTGCACACAAGGACATGGGAAGCATTATCAATGAGAAGTCTTATAGAAAAGGAGGAGGGGGTGGCTCTTCTTGCCTGAGTCCTTGG
Source organism: Grammomys surdaster (assembly GCF_004785775.1). Classification (NCBI taxonomy): domain Eukaryota; kingdom Metazoa; phylum Chordata; class Mammalia; order Rodentia; family Muridae; genus Grammomys; species Grammomys surdaster. The sequence goes on along the minus strand of NW_021604647.1, from coordinate 1,165,524 downwards.
CCTTAGTACCAGGCTGTGCCTTTGCTTATGGTCTAGCCTGGCCTTCTTACAGCCTGAGAAGTCCACTAGATGGAACCAACAAAAGCAGGAAGGGGTTGTTTTGACTTCGTTCTGTGGCCTAGAGGCTGGTACTGAGATGTTAGCTCATGCACATTGGAGGTTAGGAGGAGACATGGATGCATGTAGGGAAATAAGGAAGGAGAGGATGAAAGCCTGGGGTCCTGTCAGGAGGATGGATCTGATCACAAAAGCAGGAGGCTTGCAGGAGGTTAGTAAGGAGCAGAGCCTGACCCTCTGTGGTGACACAGGCTCCCGTCTGTGGACTGGGAACTGGGAAGGAGCAGAGCTTTGAACGGGCAGCAGAGTCTCTCTTTGTCTCCCTGGGGATGCAGTTCGGCCTCCTTTGGTTACCAAGTAGGACTCGTAAGAGAATGAAGAGACCAGGCCTGGGGCTCAGTCCCTCTTTAGGAGGCCCACGTGAGGGTCCCTACTCACTGCCTTCCGGTTTTAACCTTAGTCCTTGTGCAGTCTGCAGAAGCCCCCACAATGTATTAGGCCTTCTGAGTGGTCAGAAGTTTAAAACTCAGTTCTGTTACCTGGGTCATCACATTGAGCCCGCCTCCAGCCTTGCTGCGGCTCAGTCCCTTCTCTGTTAAGGATGGACGGGGTGTGAGTGAGGTGGTTCAGGAGCAAGAGCGCCTGTGCTCTTACGGAAGACTCAGTTCCGTTCTCAGCTCAGTACCCGTGTTGAGAGGCTTACAACCTCATATAACTCCAGCTACAGGGATTCTGGCACCTTCTGACCTCCACAGGCACCCTAAAAACAATAAATTTATTGTTTAAAAAAAGATGGCATAGGGCAGGCATGTAGGTGACATACAATCTAGAAATGACAATATATGTAGAATGGGAAGCATATTCTGCTCTTGGCCTCTGGTGAGACCCTCTTGTCACTATCTCAGTTGGTGGCCCATTGGGACCTGGAGCTGGGCCTGCCTACCGCATCTGCACTAGCTGGCCATATGTGTGCTAGTCTGGACTTTGTAGATTATTGTTACAGGGCCTAATTGACTGTGTGGGCTAGACACCTGGCTGGCATCCTCAGTGCTGCTCTCCAAAGGTATCTCAATACCCACCAAGATGAGGCATAGTCTGGCCAGAGACCACCCTGCCCAGCTCTGTGTGTTGACACTCCCTAGCTGGCTGGTTTGTACCTAAACATGCTTCCTCAGCCCTCCTTCAGGGACAACTGGGGAGGGAGCTGGTTCAGCCTACCATGCTTTCTTCCAGAATGAAGTATGTGACTGATGTTGGCATCCTGCAGCGCCATGTGTCCCGACATAACCACCGAAACGAGGCAGAGGAGAACATGCTCTCTGTAGACTGCACCCGGATCTCCTTTGAGTATGAGTATCTTGGCAGCTCAGTACCTTGGGGTTTAAGCAGCACTCGTTGTTAGCGTGTTGTTCAGCAGGTGCGTTCTCCTCCATCACTGTGGTGATAGAGCCACCCATGTCCTCCTATGAACAGTGTGATTCTGATCCATTTGCTGGCCACAGACGATATCTGAGTCATGCGGGAGGCTGCTGAGAGCTGAAGCAAAGTGAACTGCAATCTCTGGGTCCTAGGAGTTGGGAAGTGGGGGCACTGATGGGAACAAAAAGCACCAAGTGTCCAGTGGAATGGTGGCAAGGCATCAGCAAGACTGCAGAGTCTGTCTGATCCTAGAGGAGAGGCCTGACATGGGACCTTGGACTCAAGGGGCTATATGCCTCTCGGTCTATCAAAGGGAGAAAATGGCTTAACTTCGGGTGCTCCCTGCATGAGTCAGAGAGCTCTGAGGTCTACTGTCCCTAAGCAGGCCCCAACAAAAGAGAGTCCCACAAACAGGGCTGTCCATTAAGAATTCTGGGTGGGTCCATACCAACCTAAGGTTGTAGGCCACTGTCAGCTCCAGGTAGGTAGTAGACAGTGGGCACCACATGTGTTCCTTGACCTTGGACCCAGCCTCTGCCTGGTACTGTACCAACACTGGTCCCTCCATGAAAGCCTGTACAATACCAGCTACACTGCAGCCAGGTTCAAGCTCTGGTCCGTGCATGGGCAGAAGCGACTGCAAGAGTTCCTTGCAGACATGGGGTAAGTGACTGCCTTGCCTGTAGCCTCCTACCCTGTCTCCACCCTGCTGGCGCAAAGCACCCCTACTCCATTGTAACTTACTTGGGTGTAAAGTACAGTCCCTCCTCCGTGTCCTAGTATATGGTGAGTGTACCTGTCAAGACACCCCTGGTGGGCATGCGCAGGGACCCCATGGCAGGCCTCCCTACTGTCAGTGTCTTGTCTCATTCATACAGCTTGCTCCCTCTAGGCTTCCTCTGAAGCAAGTGAAACAGAAGTTTCAGTCCATGGATGTTTCCTTGAAGGAGAATCTGCGAGAAATGATTGAAGAGTCTGCAAATAAATTTGGGTAAATGTTTTTGTTTTTGTTTTCCTTTTTTCGAGATAGGGTTTCTGTGTAATCCTAGCCATCCTGGAACCTCAGTCTATAGCCCAGGCTGGCCTCTGCTGGGAATTAAAGGTGTCATCCACCACTCCCAGCATGGACTACACTTCCGCTTTAACCATCCACCTGCACTGATGCAGAATTAAAAGCTGGCCCCAGGGATGTACAGACTACTAGGAATGACTCAAGCCTAACTTAATGAAACTTTGAGTTCTCTTTGGATTGCAAATGCACTTTCTTGCTGGGTGGTGATGGCACATGCCTTTAATCCCAGCATTTAGGAAGCAAGGGCAAATGGATCTTTGTGAGTTAGAGGCCAGCCTGGGTTACAAAGTGAGTTCCAGGACACAGAGAAACCCTATCTTGAAAAACCAGGGAAAACATGCACTTTCTTGGGCTGGAAAGATGGCTCAGCAGATAAGTCACTGATTGCTCTTCTACAGGACCCGGGTTCAAGTCCTAGAACCTACATGGCAGTTCACAACTGTCTGTGACTCCAGTTCCAGGGGATCTGACTCTCGCACTAATGTACATGCAGGCAAAGCACCAATGCACATAAAATAAGAATAAATTAATATAAAAAGAAAAGTGCATACTGTCCTTCCAGAGGGCATACCCCCAGCTCCATGTCTAGTGGCCCATACTTATTACTTATAACTCCATCTGTGGGGTATCCTAAACCCTGTTCTGGCCTCTTTGGACATATGTACACATAGACACATGCATTCACATAATAAGTTCATGAAAATAATAAAAAGATAAATGAAAATGCACTTGCCTTATAATGTTTAGGGTCTTGTTTTTGTTTTTTGAGACAGAGTCCTAGATGTGGTAGAACTAACTATATAGACCTTGTAGACCAGGCTGGCCAAACTTAAACTCACAGAAAGTCCACCTGCCTCTGCTTCCTGAGTACTGGAGTCCTCAGTACCTGGAGTACTGAGTATATATGCCACCATGTCTAGCATGTTTAAGGCCTTTAAATCCTGGGACGGTGATGTAGACAGATACATTGGAATCAGAAATAAGGCACCAGGGCCAGGAGCAGGCTTACTCTATCCTACCAGGTCTTCAGGTACCACTGAAGCCCAGTGCCTGCTCCTGCCTGGCAGGCTGACATTAGGGCATAAATGAGAACCTAGCTCATACCCAAGGCCTCATGGCTATGTAGTGTCCATTGCTGAACCAGCCAAGCAGCCAAGGTCAGGGCAGTTGGCTGCAGGGCCTGCATGTATGGGTGTTTTGGCCTATTTCATCCTCTAAGCGATGGTCACAGTGAACATTCTTGGGGACCTATGAGTAACTTAGTCTGGTCTAGGCATACAAGCTTGTGTACAAGTTAAGGCTGACAAGTTCATTCCTTCCTCCCTGGACAGGATGAAGGACATTCGTGTACAGACTTTCAGCATTCAGTTTGGGTTCAAGCATAAATTCCTGGCCAGTGATGTCGTCTTTGCCACCATGTCTCTAATGGAGAGTCCTGAGAAGGATGGCTCAGGGACAGACCACTTCATCCAGGCTCTCGATAGCCTCTCCAGGTGATGAGTATGATCTGGGCAGCTATTCTGTGGCCTCAGCCTTACCCTGCACAGAGACCAATCACAAAGATGCATGAGGGTGTCTTGTCCTACGGGAACTACAAGGTTGGAATACCTACCACTGAGCAAGCTGTTCTTAAGCTGCTGGCCCATGGTGGCCCAGCTCCAGTGTCTTTTTTTTGTTTTTCAGTCATGAAATAGGACATTCCCAGTGATGATGTTTTGGAGTTGTGACTTTCTGGTATACTTGTATGGCAAAAGTGATCTGTACCTCATTTTGTAATTTGTTGATTTCCTTTTGTTTAGTTTGCTTGTTTACTTACATGCTTTGAGGGTCTCACTGAAGTCCTGGTTAGCCTTGAACTAGCTATGTAGATAGACCAGGTCGCCCCCAAAGTCACAGACATTCACCTGTTTCAGCCTCCCAAGTTCTGGGGTTAAAGACATGTACCATGATGTCCAGCTTCCTGTTTGTCTGTTTTTTGGTTTTTTTTTTTTTTTTTTTTTTTTTAGGATTTATTTATTTTATATATATGAGTACTCTGTAGCTGTCTTCAGACACACCAGAAGAGGGCATCAGATCCCATTACAGATGGTTGTAAGCCACCATGTGGTTGCTGGGAATTGAACTCAGGACCTTTGGAAGAACGGTCAGCGCTCTTAACCACTGAGCCATCTCTCCAGCCCATTTGTCTGTTTTTAATAATGACTTGGTGGGGACCAGACCACAGTACTATATGTAAATGTTATGAATTTAATTCTGTAGGTTTTACAAAAAGCCTAGTTCAGATTACTTTTCTAACTCAGTAGAACTGCCTTTCCTGTTGTTTTTTTAAATACAAGGTCAAAAAATACAGGATCCTACTTCTCTCTCTCTCTCTCTTTCTCTCTCTCTCTCTCTCTTTCTCTCTCTCTCCCTCTCTCTTTCTCTCTCTCTCCCCTTTCTCCTTTCCTCCCTCATAAATATTTAGCTTTAAGATACAGTTTTTGGCTAGGCAGTGGTGGCATACACCTTTAATCCCAGCACTCCAGAGGCAGGTGGATCTCTGAGTTTGAGGCCAACTTGGTCTACAGAGGGAGTTCCAGAGCAGCCACAGCTACACAGAGAAACCTTGTCTTGAAAAACCAAAAGACAGACAGACAGACAGACAGACAGACAGACAGACAGAATGTAGCCACAAGTCATGGCTCCTGCTTGTAATCCCAGTACTCAAGAGGTAGAGTCAGGAAGCTCAGAAGTTGAAAGATAGCCACTTTGGGCAGTATAGTGAAAACAAAACACACATATAGTGCACCCCCAAAGAAGAGCGTGCCCAACAGTCAGCACTGTGCAGCCTTCAGGTTTCTTTGTTGCCCAGAAGCAGCTCTGTACCCCTTGCTATCACCTTTCAGCCCTCCTAGCCCTGAACACTGCCTCTGCAGATTGCTCTCGTTAGCAGCTTCTCTCACTTAGTGTAGTGGATTATGCTTATATAAGGACTTCTCTTTATCATAGATCACGTTCCATTGGATGAATTGTCCACACTTTATGTACCATCTTGTAAGCTGATAGACATGGGTTCTTCTATCTTCTGACTATCTTCCTTAGTCGTGTACAAGCTTTTGTGTAGTTGTTTTCACTTCTTGTGCTGGAGTAGAATTGTGGGGTTATGTGTGTTCTTGATGTAACCTTCTAGGGAATGGCCAGGCTGTTTCCACGGTGGCAGCTCCAGGGCCCACCAGTAGTGTTTGAAGACTGCAGTTTTTCCATGTCTTTACCAGTACTGTGGTCTGTGTGTGGATGTATGAAGTGGTAGCTTGTGCTTTTGGTTTGTGTCTCACTGGGGCTAATGATGGATAGTGTTTTTTCATGTGCTGACTGGCTATTTGTGCAGCTTGTTTGAAGAACTGTCTATTCAAATCTCCCACTTGTAAGTTAGATATGAATTTTGATGATGTCCAGATCATCCAATTTTCCTTTTGCTTCTTAGAAGTACTTTGGGTGTTGTACTTAAGAAACCATTGCTAAATCCAAATGACAGACTTCACTTTGTTTATTTCTGCTAAGCATAGTTTTCGCACTTACACTGAGTGTATGACTCTTTGGACATTAATTTTTGTTGTTAGTACAAGAAAATATACAACTTTACTCTTTATAAAATTTATTCCTGTATTTATTTATGTGTGTGCAGAGGTCAGAGGACAACATGAAAGTTCTTTCCTACCACCACGTGGGTCCCAGGATTGGACTCAGTAAGCCTTCCACTAACCTCCAACTAACTTAACTCTTTTTTTACATGGCCACCTACTCCTTGAGACATTTGTTAAGTTTTTTTTCCTCCTGCCATTGAACTATTTTAATACTTGTATTAAGAATCTAGTTGGTCATAAGCATGAAGATGCACTTTACCCTGTAGCTCTCTTCTATCCATCCAAAGGTTACTAGCTCTTTTAAGTAGGAAATGTGACTCTTCGAATTTTCTTTTTTAGGATTATTCTGTTCTTCTAGGTAACTTGAATTTAATCTTGGGATCAACAGCTTACCAGTCCCTGAAGAGGTTCATTTCTGTTTTCTATCTGTAGTTCACTCTGTTTTGGGAGCAGATGGAGCCCAGGCTAGCCTTGAACTTGATATTTAGCCAAGGATGATCTTGAATTTCTAGTCTTCCTGACTCTGCCTCCCAAGCACTGGGATTACAGGCTATACTACTTCACTTGGCTGAGTATTGCCTTATTAACAGCATATAAACTTTATACTTATTCTGTTAAAATTTAAAGATATTATTGTGTGTGTGTATGCATGCACACATGTACATGATGGGGAAGAAGTTTGTGGAGGTCCACAGACAGTCCTGTGGAATCTGATCTCTTCCTCCTTAATGTGGATTCTGTCCCCTTATGTTCACCTCTGTCTTGGCATCCAGCTTCCGATTGCTCTGCGTATCACTGACCCCCAGCACCCATGGTGATGCAGGCAATGCAACAGGCTGGTGTCTCCTTTCTTGCAAATTAGAACATACGTGTTTGCTTCTATACTCTTATGTGCGCTGTTTTGTTGTTGTGTGGTTTAGTGACTGTTTTTGTTTTCCAAATTTTTGTAAATTACTTTTTGTATATGAGTGTTTTGCCTGCAGGTCTGTGTGTACAGCACATGTATGCCTGGTGCCTGTGAAGGGTGGAAGAGTGTGTCAGCTTCCCTAGAACTGAGTTATGAACAGCCATGAGCTACCACGTGAATGCTGGGAGCTTTCAGGTTCCCTGAAAGAATAGACAGCAGTCCTAAGCAGTGAGCCAGCTCTCCAGCACCGTTGAAGATGTGATTTAGTTGCTTCCTTTTTCAGATCTGTTTCCTGCCCATTTTCTCCCCAGTTCTTTGAACAAGTAGTCTGTGTGTATGTGTACATGTATGTGTGTGGGTTGAGGGGCCAGAGGTCATCTCTGTACATGTGTATGTAGAGTGGGAGGCCAAAGGTCATCTCTATCTGGACATGTATGTGTGTACCTACAGAGGCCAGAGGTCATCTCTGTGTGTACATGCTTGTGTACATGGGGAGCCAGAGGTCAGTGTTGGATATCTTTTTGTTTGTTTGTTTGTTTTTTTGTTTTTTGTTTTTCGAGACAGGGTTTCTCTGTGTAGCCCTGGCTGTCCTGGAACTCACTCTGTAGACCAGGCTGGCCTCGAACTCCGCCTGCCTCTGCCTCCCAAGGGCTGGGATTAAAGGTGTGTGCCACCACCGCCCGGCGGATATCTTCTTTATTTAAGTTCTACACCTTAGTTTTTGAGACAGGATCTCTCACTGAACCTTAAGCTCACGAATTCATCCCGCTGGCTGGCCACACAAGCCCCACGACCTATTGTCTCCGCCTCCTCAATGCTAGTGTCATAGGCATGCCCCACTATGCCTGGTTTTTTACATGGGTACTAGGGATGGAATTTAAGTCTTCACACTTGGGTGGCAAGCACTGTGACTGAGCTCCACATGTCAGCCCTTTCTGCTGTCACCGCAAATGTGTATTCGTAGAGCACAGTTCCCAGATAGCCTTTAGAGAAGAGGAGCACGTAGAGTGGGCATCCTGCATCCTTCCTTCTGGGTCACACGATGCCTTTTTCTACTCTCAGATGATCTGTGGTCTCGCTCCTAGAGTTGAGGTTGAAGGCAGTGTCCTGTGGACTGTAGGTCCCACTGTGCCCTGCCCTCTAGCAGCCGACACTGCTAATACAAAGTCGGAGTCCTGTCGATTCTTGGTTGTTCTTTTTTATTATTATTTTTATTTATTTATCTGTACGTTCTCAGACTGCTGTCAAGTTTATGATCCTTCTGCCTCAGCTTCCCAAGTGCCAAGGCTGCTGTGTGTGTCATCACACTCGGTTTTGATCATTGTTTGTTTAGAAATGCCTAGCCCTGTCCACTAACAGACTTTCAGATCTGTTCTAGCTTGTTCCCTCCATTGTCATGCGTTTGCAGACCAGTCACTTCAGTTTATGGCCCCAGGCTCTCTGGCTCCACAGTTGCTTTTTGTACAGTTTCTTTAACCCTCCCTACGTCATTGCTTCTTAATCTTGCATTGCTGTCTTCCTAGAAGGATGTCCTGTTTTATATTTGTGCTTTGTATTTTCTGTGGATTTGTTTCATGGAGTTTGAGGTAGCTTTTCTTGATTTTGTCCTCTGGAGTAAGTAAAGTTTTCATTTCTGTCAACACTTCTGATTTCTGACCTTTTTTTCCTAGTGTCCTGTTTTTGTTTATAGGAATGTTAATGGTTGCCCAAGTCTCTCAGAACATAATGGAGTCATTTTAGGTTTCATTTGATCTCTAACCATCTGTTTCTATTGGGACCTGCCCCCCCCCCCCACCCTCACCCTTCTTCAAGCCATAAGTGGTTCTCAAATAATCTGGTGTTTTGTATTTAGGAAGAAAGTTATGGAATCTTGATGGAGCCCTGGGTATCTGGGTGTCAACTTGTTGGGCACAGAGTTGAAGGCCAGCCCTACTTTAGATTCTAGAGTGTCCATTTGAAATATTCAGAGAGGCAAATTCTCTTATCTGTTGAGTGGATGTGGGGAGTTTATATTTTCCCCACCCATTCCCTAGGTTACCCTGTTGGAGCCCTCCAGGTACCTTCTTGGGCCATCTTTATGCGATCTCTAGATTCCCATATTGTTTTGTAGCCCAGGCTAACCTCAAATTCACAATTTTCCTGAATGTTGGGACTACAAGTGTGCACTACCATACCCATGCGTCTTCTGTCTTACCCCACCCCCGACCCCCCAGACAGGGTTTCTCTGTGTAGCTCTGGCTGTCCTGGAAATCATTCTGTAGACCAGGCTGGCCTCGAACTCCGAAATCTGCCTGCCTCTGCCTCCCGAGTGCTGGGATTAAGTCTTCTATCTTTTGATCCTAGAGTCATTTGACTCTCTTACTCCATCGCTGTGTTTATACTTTTTTAAATTGTTGTTTCTTCCTTTCATGTGAAGAGGAACTCAGGGGGAGAGAAGATAAATTTTTACCCCTAAACCCCTTCTTGAACCAAGAATCAAACAATCTATTCGACCTTGGCACTTTAGGAAGAGTACTCAACAAGCATCACATAAGCCCTGTTTCTGCCCTGTTTCAGGAGTAACCTGGACAAGCTGTACCTTGGTCTAGAGCTCGCCAAGAAGCACCTCCAGGCCACCCAGCAGACCATCGCCAGCTGTCTCTGTACCAACCTAGTCACCTCCCAGGGCCCTTTTCTCTACTGCTCACTCATGGAGGTTAGGCTTCCTTACCTGTGCCGTCCCAAACCATACCCTCTAGTGGCCTCCTCTGACCATCTCTTTTCCCCTTTCAGGGCACTCCAGATGTCACACTGTTCTCCAAGCCAGCGTCCTTGAGTCTGCTCAGCAGACATCTGCTCAAGTCCTTCGTGTACTCGGTGAGGACTCGGATGGAGTGGGGATGAGGTGCCAACGGCATGGGTACAAGAGGGCAGGTGTAGTGCTAAGCATGTGTCAGATGGCCTAGGCTTACCCACACTGTTCCCCAACTGATTGGGGGCCATATTTTAACTCCCTGACCTCTAGGAGCCTTCCAGTTTCCTACAAGCCCTAGTATTAGCACTCACTCTTTATGTCACTCAGATAAGGAGGAGGGACCCTGGAACACTGTGGGGCTGGGGCTTAGGTTCATCTGTGGCAAATCAGGAAAAGATGGAGTCAGTCATACATACCTTGTTCCCAACAAAGATTTGTGGTCTGTAGGTTTGTGGCCCTAATACCTTTCTTAGAACACAGTGTAACTCAGCTGGTATTTAGGCAGGCCCTAACCCAGCTACTAGGCAGAGATGCAGAAAGGATAGTTGGTGGTGACTTAAGGATGAGGTTTTTGAAGAGAATCAGGAAGTTGACAGTTACTCAGGCTGTGAGTCAGCCAGTAAAACAATGATGTTAATGTTCTGTAGATAATTAATGCTGTCTCCGTGGGCTCTGCCTCCTCAGACACAGCCAGTCTTTGATCACAGCTATCTCAGGAAGACTGGGTATATAACTCAGTAGTGGAACCTTGACTAGTATGAGTGAGGCCCTGTCAGTATATCTGATCCCAGCACCAAAAAGAGTTTGTTTGAGAAACTTACAAGAAACAAAACTTGTGTCTTGTGCACTGGCTTTATGCAAGTGAAGTGATGTGTAGGCATTGCATTGGGTAATATAAGTGCTCTAGAGATGATTGCACTGTAGGAGAGGGTATGCAATTATGTATAAAATTATATATACAAGTGATAGTGTTTTCATGAGGAACATGACATTCTTGGATTTGGGTGTCCATAGCGCTCCTGGAACCAGTCCCCTGCCACCTGCTAGGAATGACTAAAATGTCAAAAGACGGACGAGGCCAAACAAGAACTTTGCAATTATGTTGGCTTCATTCAGATCTCACCCTCATGTATCAGTTGTGACCTCTGCACCTCTCTTTCCTTCTCTGTAGAAGACAGCCACTTCACAGGTCTAGTCAGTTATCAGACATTGACTTAACACCCACCAAGTCCCATTTCACACGCTTGCTCACACCTCAGCCCTAGGTAAACTAGGACAGTTAGTTGGTCATCTTGATGGTAGTGTGAGAGGGAAACCTCAGCACGTCCATCCTAACTGTGCAGGTGGGCCCCATGAGGCGTGAGTGCATGAATGAATTTCACACAGAGGCATACACTGAGAGGAAAGAGATTAGACCAAGGCAGGGGTGTTAGGAGGTGCTCCTAGAGACCTGGAGGTAGTGATCAGACAAAAGCAAGGGCTGAGCCCTGCAAGGCTAGGGTACTAAGAGGGTTCGAGCCTATACATAACTGGACGCTGAGAGCCAAAATATCAGGTTGGAATTCTAGCATATCCTCTGGTGACTGTCCCTGGAGGCTTTAGGGGTGGCCTGATGCTGTTAGAGTTTCTAGATGCTGAGCAGTGTGCTCTACCCTGCAAGCCGAGAATGACTATGCTGTGACCAAGAGTGCCCCTGTCTCCATAGACAAAGAATCGTCGCTGCAAGCTGCTGCCCCTGGTGATGGCCGCCCCGCTGAGCGTAGAGCAGGGCACAGTGACCGTGGTGGGCATCCCCCCAGAGACTGATAGCTCGGATAGAAAGAAGTGAGCCGCTTCTACTTGTCCTGGGACAACAAGACTGAAGGCTCTGCTGTGTCAGCACACTGGCCACCAAGTCTGCGGAGCCTAAGTGGCTTTTACCCTTCAGCATCTCTCATGGGGCCAGGTTGGGAAGGGTCTGTTGTCTGTGGTCTGTCTTCCAACATGTCTGTCCTATACCTTTAGCTTTTTTGGTCGGGCATTTGAGAAGGCAGCAGAAAGCACCAGTTCTCGGACTCTGCATAACTACTTTGACCTCTCAGGTGAGTGTCTCTGCCCAGTGGTCACACTTCTGCCTTCATACCTTCCAGTCTGCCATTGGCCCTGGAACAAGGCAAGCTGGTGATGGAGGTACCCAGCCATAAGTCCTTCTGCCCTTCTAAAACAGCCCTCAGCAAAGCTGCCCTCAGAATCCTCAGAACTCTTGCTGGGAAGGTACAGGCCTGCATGCAGCCTTACTGCTCTGTCCTGAAACCATCTCTCACCCTGAAGGGCAGGCTGTGGTGACTCTAGAGGCCAAGCCTCACTGGGAACGCCAGTTTCCCTCATATTAAAAAGGAAACAACACAGCCTGTGGCAACCCAAAGCTGGCAACATGAAGGGCCTTACCTGGGGCTCAAGCACTCTACAGCACTCTACCTTGCGAGACAGTTTTTGCAACTCATCACATTTGCTGTGTTAGGTGAATCAGAATGAAAAGGCCTAGTCCAGTGACCACCAGATAGAGCAGCACACAACTTGGTTCATGCTTGGCCGGATTTTTTTTTTTTTTGATACACAGTCTTGCTATATAGCCCAAGCTGGCCTGGTTCTTATAGTTTTCCTGCCTACGCTTTCCAAGTGCAGAAATTATAAGCTTGGGTATCAGACTGTCTTTTGTTTATTTAGTTGGCTGGTTTTGTTGTCTTGGTTTTTGGTTGTTGGAGGTTTTGCGGGGTGGGGGTTGTTGTTTTTTGTTGTTTTGTGAAATTTCTATAGCTCTGGCTGCCTTGTCTCATTTTTGAGATAGGATCTCACTGTTTAGACGAGGCTGACTAGAAGTCACCTAGATTGAAACTGCCTCTGCCTGCCAAGAGCTGGGATGAGAGGGCTGCACCACAGCGCCTGGCCCCACCTTATTCTCATTCATACCTGGTTTTTGCTTTATTTATTTTACTTTATATGTGTGAATGTTTTGCCTGCATGCATGTATGTGCACCATGTGCATGCATGTTGGATCTCCTGGAACTGGGATTATATATGGTTGTGAGCCACCGTTTGGGCGCTAGGAATTGAGCCTGGACCACCCTCTAGAAGTGTAAACAAGTGCTTTTAACTGCTGAGCCGACTCTCCAGCCTCTCACTGACACATTTTACAGTAAAACAGACTTGACAATGCACTACTGTCAGTGGCTCACTACTGCCTGGTGACTTCCACAGGCTGATTCCTCTCAATGCTATGCCTGGCGCTTAAAGTCAGCTGTCAGTATGACTGGCAGCTTCTGTCCTTAGCTATATGGTTTCTTCTTTCTTTCTGAAACCCCTCTATGTATATCTATGCTCTGACCTCTTCTTACAAGGACACCAGTGTTGTGGGTAGGACACACCCTCAGCACTTTATTTTACATGTTTGAAGGTCCTGACTCAAGGTATCATATTCTGAGATACTGGAGGTTGAGGTTTCAACAAAGGAACTTGGGGAACAGCTCACTCCATTACACCTCAGTTTGCTTTTAGTTTTTTGTTTGTTTTTGTTTTATTGTTGTTGTGGTTGGTTATGGATAGGTGGGTTTTGAGACAAGGTCTTTCTAATGTAGCTCTGGCTATCCTAGAACTTACCCTGTAGACGAGGCTGCCTCTACTTCCCGAATGCTGGCACCACTATGCCCAGCTACCTTAGTATTTTATCTGCATCTCTCAGAAAGGGCATTTCTTACATTGCCATGCTCTGATTCCCCAACACTAACTTGTCTGTGTTCAGGTTGCCTGTACTGTCTCAGGCAGACTTCTTTGGGCCAAGCAGATGTAGCTATCTATGGCATTGTGGGGTTGGTCCACCATGAACAGCAGCTCCTGCTTCCTGCCTGTGATGTGGGTATGTTGACCACAACCCACCTTTGTTGTACAGGGAGGGGTTTGGCTGGAAGCTACCTGGCTTCCTCTGATGGTTGAGAGCCAGAGGTAGCGAGTGTGGAAGTAGGTGTGATCAATGTCAGCCTGGTGGACAAGGCTTTGTATCTGGGGAGCTGACCAGCTGTATGGAGCACCTCACTTCCAGCAAGCAAGCCCTCTTTGGTGTCTAGCTTTGCTTTATGGTACCTCTCTGAACCTGTCTGCCCTTCAAAACACAAGACGTTTGTGTTGTGTCCTCTCCAGAAGAGGACACTGAAGCTGAAGTACACTGCAGAGCGGGGCTGATGTGGCCTGCAACACCAGGGACAGGCAGTATCGGGGTTGTCACATGCTTTGTGTTCCCTCTACTGACTGACATTGTTCACCCCTGCATACCATGGTAGTCCTTGCAGGACAAGGCTCTGGCCCCTCCAGTGTAGCCAACAGATCTAAATAGGGAGTACAGTGGGGAAGAGATGAAATCAAACACTGCAGAATGTTCCCGGCCTGGCAGGAGCCTGCAGTGTGGAATGCGATGGGGTTGTCAGGCTGAGGGAGGAGTGGGAGGCCATGTACCATGCCTTGTTTCTCACTCCTCCCTGCTCACAAGTTATTTTCCTTTCATTACTTCAGTAATTGAGCTGAAAGCTGAGGACCGGAGCAAGTTCCTGGATGCACTTGTGTCGCTGCTGTCCTGAGGGTAAGCATGGGCGGGCCAGGTCCTTGGGCCTGACTCCTGCTTTTGTGTCCCTCAACTGAGGCGTTCATTTGTGTTTCCCATCAGAGCGAGGTCTTGAGATTTTTTCCCAGGAATGTCTGTCTTAAGAATGCCAGTAAGGCCACAATGGAACATTTTTGAGACAGATTAATTAATTAATAATTAATTAATTTCATTAAGCACCTTTGACACCACCACCACAGCCCCCCTTCCCGGAATGACCTCAGATTTCATGTTTGACATACAGGTTATCTAGTGCCAGCCCCAGGGGCCATTCAGTCTCTTACAGCCACAGCCACAAAAGTGGCACTCTGGACTTTCTGGACTCAGTCTTTAATGAGAAAGCAAGCTGTTGGCCCTGCATGGGCTCTCAGCAGTACACAGGTATCCTGAGACGCCTACTGCGTGTTACTGACAGTCCACTGGGGCCCAGAACCCCTCCCTCACTATTCTCCCACATGATCCTTCTTTTTTAGGGGCTACATGGGAAAGTGGAGTAGTTTTCTCCTATGCTTGTGTGACCATCTCAGCCGCTGTTTAGCCAGGCAGCCTTTCCAAGCCTCTGATATAAGGAGCTCTTCAGTCTGGGGCTGCCCTGTCAGTGTTAAACCTAAGCTATGGGGAAACAGGATGGCCTAGTGTGTCTCAGGAACTTCATTTAGTCAGGATAGCATGAGCACTAGGGGCCGTATTAAGGAAGGTGTCTAGACTGGACTTGGAAATCCTTGGTCAGACTTGCAGGTAGTCAGACTTGGGCCAGGTAAGTTTCACTTTAAATTAGTCTAACTCCAAAAAGGAACCCACAGGTGGCAAGTGTGTACTGAGCTTGTGGGGAGCAACACATGCCAGGGCTGACTGGAGACAAATCTCTCCTGCACTGTCAGTAGCACTGCTGTGTGTGTCTGGCTACCAAGCAGGGGTGCGACTGAGAGGGGAAGGGGATGATTGGGGGCGGCCCCCGCCCGCAAGCAAGAGACTGCCGGGCAAGGGAAGGCCCTGGTACACACGCCACGAAGCTGTCCAGGCAGGACAGGTGGCCAGCTAGGCTCTACCGGGTCAAAAGGGTCTGGGTACTTTTCATGCAGGTAGACATTCAGACTCGTAGGGAATGTAGGAGGACACTGAGCACCTCTGTAGATCTGGGGCAGCCTTTACTCCAAATTCACCCTCCTGTTGAAGCTGAGAAGCAGCATCCCATCACGCCATGGGAAAGCCTACTCTAGTTTGACACACTGGAGAGAAAAGATGAATTGTAGGAAACTTTTTTTTTTTCTTCCAGGATTCAATTTCCCCAGAAGTGACCTCCTTTTCCTTATTTATATCACCTGGCCGCTATTCAATTGTAAGATAACATTTGAAATGTGAGACTATGTGGTTTTTAATAAAATGGTGTTCTATCCCCTGTGTCTGTGATCTTAGATTCGTACTTAGAAGTACTCTGAACCTTCTTGGGATCCAGAGAAACCTTGTTTCTGTGTCTCGTAATCCTCTGTGCTACATAGGAGGCATAGAGACTTCTCTGTTCAACCCTAGGACAAGGTCTTTCTTTCCTGGCTCTCCTCATGTGCTCTCCTGGCCTCCTGATGGCAATGGGCAGAGGCTGGGCTCTTCAGTGCTAAGTATCTTCACAACCAGCACCTGTGATGGCCACGGCCCAGCAATGCCAAGAAGGACCTGACTGCCTACCTAGTAGTATCACCATCTTGGCCATCCTACCATGGCCTTCAACTTGCCATAAAGGACCTCTTCAGACGCCTTGTCCCTGCAGGCGCAGAGGTCACAGTGCTTTGCAAATGAGAAAGAATCAGGGGGAAGGCCTCAGACCAAGGAGAACTAACTGCTGAGTAGGGTCTGAACAGAAACAGTATTCCCCAGGCTCTGTCAACATTACTCACACCCCACCAGAATATTTTGACTGTAGTGGAATTCTGGCCTCTAACACCTTGAGGGAAGCAAGGGTGTCTTAGAATGGTGGAGCCATCTGTCATTGTCCCTGGAGCAGGTAAGTATAGACAGGTTGAATGGTGAAGAGGGGCTGATTTACTGCCTGGGGACATAGGTACTAGAAAGCAGACATGGTAGAAAGAGATGCCTACTTGTGGGCATCTCAGCTCCTAAGGAAGGCAAGATGGCACACAGCCCTAGAAGGAAGAGTTGTTCACAAAGGTTTCTCTTTTTTTTTTCCCTCCAGTTTTGTTTGTTTGTTTGTTTGTTTTTGGTTTTTTGTTTTATTTTGGGTTTTTTGTTTGTTTGTTTGTTTTTTGTTTTTCGAGACAGGGTTTCTCTGTGTAGCCCTGGCTGTCCTGGAACTCACTCTAGACCAGGCTGGCCTTGAACTCAGAAATCCGCCTGCCTCTGCCTCCCAAGTGCTGGGATTAAAGGCGTTCGCCACCACTGCCGGGCTTCCCTCCGGTTTTGTTGTAGAGTGTTTGGTTTTTTGAGACAGGATCTCACTATGTAGCCTAAGGCATCTCCCTATTCCAAATACTGATAAATAGTTTTAAGTCAGTGGCAAGAAGCACAGACTGCCCTTCAGGAAATCGGGGAGTATGATAGGTGGGAGCTGGGTAGGGACTGGCCCTCCTTCCTGGACCACCTGTAGTGCCACCAGCTAGCTAATTGCCTTCACATAGCCACCCTGGCCATTTTGAAGTCCTTAGAGCAGCTGCCTTCCCATACTCTATACTGGGTAAAGGCCTCTGTGAGAAGGGTACGCCACCAGCCAAGTGTGCTGGCATAAGGGAACCATACACTGGCCTGCTAGGGCACAGGACCAGATCTAGGATCACATGTTCCCAAGCTTAGGGCTGCCCTTGATCCCTTCTGCACATGCACCTGCTGGACTAAGTTCATCTTGATTCAATGAGGTCTTCCACTGAGGCTGTCTCATGGGGCCTGAGCAGCCATTGGAAAGTCAGCTTCCCTGTAAGCTTACCCTTGCCTTCTCTGTCCCCAATTCCAAAATCTGTCCTGAGTCTCTCTAAGCTAACATCCTTAGGTTTTTAACTCCCTTCCCCACCATGAGGCACTCAGCCTGAAAGACTTGGTACTGGATGTGGCTCAACAGGCTTCTTGAGACCAGGGTTGGTGGCAGGTGCCAAGCCTTCCTGCTGGCTGGACTTTATGCCTGATTGCAGCCCCTTCCCCCATCCACTGTGCATTCCTGCTTCTGGCCTTTTAGCAAAAGGTAAAATTGCCCAAATAGAAACAACAAGCTTTCTTTGGCTATTGGTTTTACTTGTTTTACCCTCATGGGATCTTTTCCTAAGTCCTGGCTGGACCCTCTTTTCCCCCAGGATAGTAACACCCAACATTTTCTAGTCAGCATAGGTGCATTATCAGCAGGGTAGACACCAACCCATCAACCCTAAACCCTGTTTAGAGCCACGCTAGTCAGAGGGCTGGAGTCAGGCCCCACTACCCTGGGCAACTGCCTCTCCCATAGCAACTGTTAAGTACTGCAGTCAGCTGAAGTCTGTCCACATCCTTCATGGACTGTGGCTCCCACACATGAGGGAAGTGCCTGCTCTGGCTGTGTGCACTTGTAAGTGGCCACTTAATACTTGGAGCTGAGCAAGCACTTGGAGGAAAAGCGTTGGGTATCATCCTGGGAGAAGCCAGCAACCTAGCTACCCACCCACAGCACTTGCCACCACCCAAGTCTCCATTCCCATGATGCGAGGCTCCCGAGGCTCCCGCTGGATCCTCTCCCGGGGTCTACCTCCTCTCCTATATCCCAGCACATGGCCATGGATCTTCTGTCCACATTCTTAGCTTCCTACTAGTGTAACTGCTTCTCCCAGTTGAAAACTGGAGAAATCCCTACAGGGAGCCTTTGAGGAGAGGGGTTGGTGGATGATTGGATGAATAGGGTGCCGGGCACAAAGAGTGTCTGGATGGAGGACAAGACACAGTTGAAAGTGTTCAAACCATTTACTAAGCAAATTCTTGCCCGGCCCAAACCCCAAACTTCGAGGAGGAAGGCAACCCCTCTAAGGCTCGGGTACCTTCAGGCCCCCCACCTTGGGGGAGTGCTGGAGTGAGACCAGGTCCGGGCCAAGCCCTTTGGTTCAGTAGGTTCCTCTCCACTAACAAGGAAAATGCCCTTTTATACACATCCCTCTGACAGCCCCTTTCAGGTCAGCAGGTGCCACTGAGCATTAAGACAGCATCCAGCGCTCCCCAGGATCTCTCAGTAGGAAGAGTTAGCGGCAGTTTGGTGTCTACTTGACCGATGAAATCTTAAAGAGCTCCACCTCACGTTGTGGCCAGCTGCGCATGGAAGAAAAGGTCGGTCAAGTCATCACAAGTGCCTGTAGTCTGTTCTGAGCAGGATCTGGATAGTGCCGGTCAACGGACCCTCTGTGAGAGCAGGCAAGTCTTGTCCGAACCCAGCCTTACTTGCCTCGGAGTCTGCGCTGCACAACCCAGTGGTGGTCGTCATCCACACGCGGCTTCCCGCATCGGTCTTTCCCATCGCGGGCTTAGCTGCGGGAAGAGCCCCGCCATGCTTCCCGCCCTTAGACGTAGTTCTTTTTGTCGTAATCGCCGTTGGCCGTGGGCCGCCGCGGCGCCGAGTACTTGACTGGGAAGCTGAACTCTGGGCGCCCGGAGCAGACCCAGGCGCCGCAGCACACGAGACCGCCGCCGCACATGAGCAGTGCGGAGGCTGCCCAGCCGATGTACAGCGCAGCGCCCAGCTCGTACTTCTGAGACACCGGCACCGCCGGATCATAGAACTCGCGGACCACTATGTTGGCGAACCAGCAGAGCGGCACGAGTGCCAGCAGCCCACACAGTGCGTAAAGCGCTCCTCCCGTGAGTGCCACCCGTGCCTTAACTGGGCCCGGGGCTACGCAGGTGGTGCACTGGGCGCCAGTCAAGGTAACAAAGAGTGCCACCAGCGCCAGCAGCACAGCGCCCACGGTGAGTGCCCGAGCTGCCTGCACCTCCGCACTCAGCGCCAGCACAGACTCATACACCTTGCATTGCATGTGCCCGGTGCTCTGCACGACGCACGACATCCACAGCCCCTTCCAAGTCGTCTGCGCCGTCACGATATTGTGGTCCAGAAAGGCAGTCACCTGCCACATGGGCAGCCCACACGCCAGGATTAATCCCACCCAGCCTACCAGACACAGCACCAGACCCAGAATTTCCAATGCTGCAGATCCCATGGCTAAAGACCGAATGCTCACCCGACGGCACTTGGGGCCTCTGGGTGCGCTCTGCGCGGTGTGGGCCGTGAGCTCGGAGCTGATTCTGGTACCTCTGTTCGGAGCCTCCGGCAGTTGAGCAGAACAAAAGTTTCAACCACACCAACTTAGTTCTGCACTAGCCTGTTGGGGATGTCTTATTTGAAGTCTCGAGGGCGGACTCTGCCCCCAGGGCACAGCCCCCTGAACTAGATCAGCCAATCCATGAGCTGACTTTAGGCCTACAGCCAATCGCAGACCCCCCTGACGCTTCAGTTAGAAACAGGACTAGTCTTGCTCACCCGAACCGCACCCCTCAGAGCCGCAGTCTGAGACCCTACCAGTTTCTGTCTTAGTCCGGGCTGATCTTGGTGGATTCACAGGCCACCTGTGTGTCCCAGTCTCACCGTGTTAGCAGCATGCCCTCTAGCCTACACCCACCAGCTTCACCTGCTCCATCCTGATCATTCCAATTCCTCTCTGCAGATGCTTGTTGTGGAGGTTCTCTGAGTCCCTGTGCACAGGTGAAACAAACCTTTACACCATTTGTCCCTTGGCACACCAAGCGGAGATGTAAGGCAAGCTTGTGTTGGCCATGCCCTTAATTATAACCTCATTCACGATCCTGCCTAACCACTGCCTACAGGTCTCATTCCTTCCCTGGAACTGCCTGATACAAAGCTGGCAGTGCACGGGCCTGTGCTCTCTCCTCTGTGATGCTGTTCACTCTGAGGTCCAGAGTGTCAGGCAGCACCACTCAGAAAGTCCCTAGCCTTCTCCAGCACATAGTCTTTGATCCCAGCACCGAATATTGGAATCCTGGGAGAGCAGAGACACGAAGGGGCATAGAGAGGTTGTGCCTTGCCATCCTAGAAATAGTTGTGGTGCTTTGCCACCCAGCCCCCAGGCCACCCTCCGGAAGCCAACTTGGAGTTTCCTGGCCAGGAGGAAGAGCCCCCATCCTCGGTGGAGGAGGGAGCTGCGGGATTTCCGGGCATTCTTCTGCACAATGGCCAAACCATTTCTTGAAAGGTCCACTGGGTTAGGCCTCTGGGTCCCTGAGGCTCAGGTGGGGGCACCAGGCCCCACAGACCACAACCAAACTAGGGCACCAGCCTCTTTCCAGTGAACACTCCTCCCTGTTCCCTTTGTTTCCAGCTAACCCTGGACTCCAGCTGGGATTTGTTGTCTTCCTTCTTGTTGTTGTTCTGTTTGGAGTTTTGTTTTGTTGGCTTCCTCTGCTCAAAAGAACTCAGGGCCTCTTGAAAGAAAGGATGACATTGTTGGAGCCAGATGTGGAGATTTTGGTAAATCTCTCCCTTTATGGGCCCCTGCTTCCTTCTGGAGATGGCTCTGAGCTAGAGGTCAGTGGGGCCCCATCATTGCCTGCTTTACCCTGAAAGGAACTGTGCTTAGAAGCCAGAAAGAGAGCCTCACATACACACCCTTTCTTGTCTTCTACCAACTCTCTCTGGTACCTCCTTTCAGCTATCATATATTGTCTGCTGCCTTCTATCTTCTAGAGACTCCTGCTTTTCTGCAAACCTTTCTCCCCTCTCAGTGGATGTAAACTCAAAGCTCACCTTCTCAGTCCTGCTCCAGTCCAGAGAAATTTGTTTTGCTAGCCTCCTCCCTTCAAGCTCCATGGCATCTTCCTGGAGCAACTACTGAAGCCTCTTTATATCACCAACAAGGCTATTCCTGCAGGCCCTTGCCAGCAATCCACTACGGCTCTCACTGCCCGCTGACAAAGAACTGGATCCTGGGAGCAGCCTAGACTTAGGTGGCTGTGAGTGGTTGAGATTGACTTGTGAGACCAGGAGAATATTTACACACTCCATATTTCAATCAGATCCATCTTCCCTGGGCCTTGAACTAGCCTTTCTGCTGTTGATGGCTTCTCTGTCTGTCTTGCTGTTCTGCAAGGATGTGCTCTCTACACCCAGGCCCCAGAAGGTCCAAGCCAGGATAGCTTTTGCCTGTTGGCTTTCCTACTAGTGTCTTGAAAAGACAGTGATCATATGGGATATACATTTGTCCCAGACAAGAGGCAGCTTGCTGCTTTCTACTAGTTGAGGCTACAAACAGCAGGACATGCTCCCCTTCCTTCTGCCTGCCCTCTTCTCCACCACCTTGGTACTGTCCCCAGCCTAGCACCCAGAGCCATCCAAGCAAGTTCACGTACCTTTGGTAACAGCCTCACAGTAACTCTAGGAGTTGCCAGCAGATCCTCAGATGTTATATTTCCCAGCATACAGTGGGACCAGAACCACTCCAGAAAAGGACAGCCAGGGACGAAGGTGGTCCAAGTCACCGTTCTAACACAAGAAAAGTGCTTTCCTTCCTTGGGGAATTTTTTTTTTTTTTTTTGTGCACTGGACACTGTCTCCACCAGAACATGGGCCACTTAATAAACAAACCATCAAAGAAGCAGCACCAGGTAGGAAGGCAAGTAGCAGAGGGCTCTCTGAAAAGGTGGCATTGAAGCAGAAGTCCAGGAAGATGATCCCAGGGAGCAGTTGGAAATTGAGTACAAGATGCTGGTATACAGGTGCATTTGGACTAGGCAGTGTAGCTCTGAGGTAGAGCACTTGCTTAGTTAAGTTCTGTCACCAACACCACAAACTAAAACCAGATAAATCACTCTAGATGTGAGACAAGGCTCCCAGTAGATCTGAACTTGAAGCAGAAGGAGATCAGCATAGCCAGAGAGTAGAAAGGGCCAGGGTCAGGGAGTCTGGGATGGGAGGGGGCTTGCCAGGCAGGCCACCTGCTCCTGCCCCCCCCCCACTATTGTTCTGCTTTCCCAGGGGAAATGGCACAGGATCCTATTAATTGTGAGAGTAAGACCTGAGTCTGCAGAAAAGCAAAGTTTATCTCTAGCAGCTGCTGTCTGACCCTGCCCCAAGGGGATCTTTTGACCTTCCATGGCAGTCTAAATTTAGGTTCCAGGTTCCTGGGGCTTGGATTTGGGAAGCTTTTAGCAAACAGACTTTATTTCAAAGGGAGTGAGGGAAGAAAAAAACAAAAACAAAGAAACAGCCTTCCTGCTATCTTTCAGCTTCTGGTTCAGGATGTCTCCCCCAAGTTCAGCAGATATTTACAGAACAGCATCCTTGCCCAGAGCCATTCTTATTGGAAGACAAAAGCCCAGGCTCTCACTGGGCCAAAGGAAGCATCTTGAGACTCCTCATGTCACCGGCCTGGGCTGGGAACCCAGGGTGATCTCTGCAGGTAGGCATGAGCCCCTCAGTTGTCATGGGATCTTCTGTGGCCCAGAGCAGGTCTAGAGTTGGACTCCCTCTTCCTTTTGAACAAAGGACTTGGCTTCTCTGCGCTTCATTTTCCCAGTGTTGCCCCTTCAGGATTACAACCTTGCAAGAGAGGCTAATTACAATCCAGAGACCTCTGATACTATTCCTGGGAGCCAGAGAGAGGCTTGAAGTCACTCGTTGGCTCAGTTGACCTTCACAGTTCCATGGACTTCAGGCCCAGGTAGGCATTTTGCCATCAACATCAGGTCACTGTGCTTCCGTGAGCAGGAGAGTTTTGAGAGGGTGGGATCCTGTAGCCCCCCTATCCCTTCTAGGCCCACACCGGATATAGTCTCCAGGTTGTCCAGCCTGACCTCTCTAAATGACAGAGTCTCAGTATGTGTTGATGGCTGTCCAGTAACTTGATAAGTAGACCAGGCTGGCCTTGAAACCCACTTGCCTTTGCCTCCCAAATGCCAGGATTAAAGGTATATGCTACCACACCTGACTTCAAATATTTTCATCCACAGTTAGTTGTGTCTGTGGTTGTAGATTCAGTGGGCTGGCTGTGTTCAGTCAGTTACTTAGCCATCATGCCTCGAGGCATCCTTTGATGAATGATTATCTTTTTGCCCTTGACAAGTACTCTACCTTGAGCTACATACGCAGCCCTTACAAGTGATATATTTCTATCGTAAACAATATTATTTATTATCAGTATCCTCACGCATAATTCTTGGCATTTAGGAGATTATGTTACTGATATTATTTTCTGATGCCACCTTTTTATTGCTTATAATCAGCACCATGTAACCCCAGTTTCAAAAGTTTATTAATTCACTGGGCATGGTGGTCACATTTGTAATCCCAGCTCTCCAGTACTGAGGCACAATGATTACAAGTTAGAGGCCAGCTGCCCTCTAACATAGTGAGACCCTGCATCAAACCAAAAAAAAAACAAACAAACAAAAAACAAAAAAAACAAAAAAAACCCACCCAGATATCTGGCAATTTTGCAAAAGATATAATTAAATGAACCTATAGACATAAAAATAGAAACAGTCCCAAGAGAAACCCAAATGGAAAAAGTCTAGTGTGGGGAAAGAGACAGGCCTGGCCAACAACTCAAAAGAAGGTATCTTAGTCACTGTTCTATTTTTGGGAAGAGGCACCATGACCAAAGCTATTCATATAAAACAGAACATTTAATTGGAGTCTTGCTTGTAGTGTCAGAGGTCCATTATCTTCGTGGCAGGGAATATGGCAGCATCCAGGCTATTGCTGGAGCAGTAGTTAAGAGCTACATCTTGACCCATAGGCAAAGAGAGAGACTCTGGGCCTGGTGTGAGATTCTGAAACCTCAAAATCCACTCCCAGTGGCACACTTCCTCCAGCATTGCCACACCTCCTATTCTACTCAACATTCCACCAACTAAGGACTAGACATTCAGATATATGAGCCTATGGGAGCTGTTATCTTCCAAACCATCACAGAGGGCCTCTCACTTCTGGTATTGAGGCTTTTGTTAAGTGGTCTTAGGCTCTTGGAGAAGGTGCTGCCAGCCCACATGAGAAAAGTTCACTAAAACTATATATGTATAGTTACACGCTAGATTACATGAATTATAATTTCTTAAGTAAATAATAGTATGATTCTTTGTGCCTTTCTGCCATCCATGTTGCTATTTTACCTACCTCCCCCTGACTCCTGTACTTGTCTCCCTCCCTCTTGCACAAGGAGCCCCCTTCCCCTTTCCTGGATCATGTGATAGATCCTTCCATTCCTCTTCACCCTCTTCCTACCTTTTTACATATTTACCCCCCTAAGGATCCCCCCTTTTCCATTTTCCTGATAAGGTTACTTGTACTCTATTACCCCCCTCTACTGCTCCGCAACTCCCCCTCCCAGCAATGGTCCAGTTTTACTTCTCAGATTTCCATTACTCACATCTGAAGATCTGGAACTAGGAGCCTCCCGTAAGAGAGAACATGTGACGTTCATCTTTCTGGGCCTGGGTTAGCTCACTCAATGACCTTTTAGTTCCATCCATTTATCTACAAAGTTCATGATTTCATTCTTTTTATATAGCTAAATAGTATTCCACTGTGTATATGTTCATTTTCATTTTCCATTCATTGGTTGTAGGACACTTAAGTTGTTTTCATTTCCTTACTACTGTGAATAGAGCAGAATGGGTATGGCTGAGCAAAGATCTGAATAGCGGGGTATAGCTGGGTCATGTAGCAGACTTATTTTTAGATTCTTGTGAATTCTCCACATGGATTTCCATAGCGGCTGCAAACCCACCAACAGTGAATGGTGGTTCTCTTTTCCCCACATCCTCTCCAGTATTTGTGGTTGGTGGTTCTGTTGATCTTTGCCATTCTAATTAGGGTAAGATCAAATCTCTTAGTTGTTTTGATTGGCATTTCCCTAATAGCTATGAATGATGAACATTTTTTGAGATAGTTCTTAGCCATTCTTTCTTCTTTTGAGAATTCTCTATTCAGGTTCCAGACCTATTTTTCAATTAGTTTCCTTTTCTTCTTTCTTTTTTCCTTCTCTCTCTCTCTCTCTCTCTCTCTCTCTCTCTCTCTCTCTCTCTCTCTCTCTCTCTCTCTCTCTCTCCCTCCTCCCGGTTGAGTGCTTCTTTAGCTGCAGAACCTTTTCAGTTTCATGAGGTCCCACTTACCAATTGTTGGCCTTAATTCTTGTGCAAATGAAGTCCTACCCAGGAAGTCTTTTCCTGCAGCTGTGCGGTGTAGACACTGCCTACGTTCTCTTCAAGCAGTTTCAGCATCTCCAGTTTGGGTCTTTGATCCACTTGGAGTTAGGGGATAGATGTGGGTGCAATTGCATTCTTCTGCATGCAACATCTATCTTTCCAGCACCATTGGTTGAAGCTGTTTTCTTTTTTCCACTGAATATTTTTGTCAAACATTAAGTGGGTGAAGTCATGTGCTCATTTTTGGGTCTTTGATCTTGTTCCATTGATCTACATGTCTGTTTTTATGCCAATGCCATATTGGTTTTATTAATATGTCTCTGCAATATATCTTAAAATATGAAACAGTAATCCCTCCAGAATCATCCCCCCCCCACCCCAACCCAGGATTGTTTTGGCTATCTTTGGTCTTTTAGTGGTTTCATGTGAATTTTAAAATATTTTTTTCTACTTCTGAGAATAATGAGATAGGGTTCTGATTGAGATTGCATGGAATCTGTAAATAGCTTTTGGTAGAATGGTCGTTTTCACAATGTTAACTTTAACAATCCGTGAGCATGGGACACCTTCTGTTTTCTAGAATTCTGCTCCATCTCTTTCCTCAGAGGCTTCATATTGTCATTGCAGAGATCCTTCACTTCTTGGCTAGGTTTCTTCCTAGATATTTTCTTTTCATTGAGCCTATCATGAGTATGAGTGTGCCATGATCTCCTTCTCTGTATGTTTGATGTTTGTATGTAGAAAAGCTATTGATTTGTGCTTGAGTCTATTGATTCTGTATCCGGCCACATTGCATTTGATTACCATTTCTAGAAGTTCTCTGGTAGAATTTTTAGGATCTCTAGAGTATAGCATTACATCATCTGCAAATGAGGATAATGTGACTTTTTTTTCCTATTTATATACTTTTAATTTCCTTCTCTTGCCTTATTGCCCCAGCTACTGTTTTGAATACAATGTTGAGAAGGATTAAGGATGGTGGACCGCCCTGTCTCATTTCTGACTTTTGGAGGATTGCTTCAAGATTTTTCTCAATTTATGATGGTGTTGGCTGTAGGTTTCTCAAATGTTGCTTTTACTGTGTTGAGCTATGTTCTCTCTAGCCCTGCATTCTCTATGGCTTTTTAATGAACACATGTTGGATTTCACCAAAGGCTTTCTCTGCATCTATTGAGATGATCATGTGATTTTTGTCTTCAAGTTCATTTTTGTGAATTATTGCATTTATTGACTTATTTGTGTTGCGCCATCCCTGTGTTTCAGGGATAATGTCAACTTGGTCATGGGGTATGTCTAATTAGGGTTTCATTGCTGTGAAGAGACATCATGACCAAGGCAACTCTTACAAAAGAAAACATTTAATTGGGGCTGGCTTACAGTTTCGGAGGTTTAGTCCATCATCATCAAGGTGTGAAACATGGCATAGTACAGGCAGACATGGTACTGGAGGAGCCAAGAACTCTGTATCTTGATAGGAAGGCAGCCTGGAGGAGACTGTCTTCTGCAGGTACCAGGAGGAGGGTCTCTTTGGCACTGGGCAGAGCTTGAGCACTAGGAGACCTCAAAACCCACCCCCATAGTGACACACTTCCTCTAACAAGGCTAAATGTCCTCCAATAAGGCCACACCTCATAATAGTGACACTTCCAAGCATATTAAAACCACTACAGGGTATAATCTTTTTGGTGTATATCTGTATTCTGTGTACAAGTATCTATTGATTGTTTTTGAGTCTATGTTCATCAGGGATATTGGCTTGTAGTTTTCTTTTCTTGTTGTTGTGTCTTTATGTGGTTTGTGTATTAGAGTGATACTGGCTTCATAAGGGAGGTTGGGGAGTGCTCCTTCTGTCTCTATTGTTTGAATGGTTTAAGAAGGGGTGACTGTAAAAGCCGGGCAATGGTAGCACATGCCTTTAATCCCAGCACTTGGGAGGCAGAGGCAGGCGGATGGATTTCTGAGTTCGAGGCCAGCCTGGTCTACAGAGTAAGTTTCAGGACAGCAAGGGCTGAGAAACCCTGTCTCAAAAAAACAAAAAACAAAACAAAACAAACAAACAAACAAACTGTCAAAAAGAAGGATTGACTGTAGCTCTTTGAATCTTTGTAGCTTCTGCTGTGAATCCATTCAATCCTGGACTTTTTTATTTTATTTTATTTATTTATTTATTTATTTATTTATTTATTTTTTAGGTTGGAATACTTTTTATTATGATTTTAATTTCTTTGTTTGTTTTAGGTCTGTTTAGAAGTTGAGTGCTTGGTTTAATTTTGGTGATGTGGGAGAGTCTAGAAATTTACCCATTTCTTTTAGACTTTCCAGCTTCTTGGTGTACAGGTTTTTACACCATCGTTTATAATATTCTGAATTTCCTTGGTGTCTATTGTGGTATTTCTCTGTTCATTTCTGATTTTGTTTACTTTGTTCCTCTCTTTCTTTTAGTTAGTTGAACCAAAGATCTTTTAATTTTGCTTAGCCCTTAGATTTGTTTATTTTTATGTTATTTTCTTTGTTTTTGTTTCACTGATTTCTGCTTTTATTATTTCTGGCCATTGACTAGGTTTGGGTTTTGTTTGTTCTTTTTTTTTCCAAAATTTTGAATTGCATCATTAAGCCATATTTGCAATCTTTCTGATTTTTTCAATGTAGATGCTTAGAGTATGAATTTTCCTTGTAGGACTGCTTTTGATGTGTCCTAGAGATTTTGTTGTGTTATGTTTTGATTTTCATTTAGTTCTATGAAGGTTTTATTTCTCTCTTGATTTCTTCTTTCTTTCATCACTTAGTAGTGAATTGTTTAATCTCTACGAGTTTGTGAATTTTCTACAGGTTTTTCTGTTGTCAACTTTAAATTTTAATTCATGTGGTCAGATAGCATACAGGAAGTGACTTCAGTCTTTTGGAGTTTGTTTTGTGTCTCAGGATGTTGTCTACTTTAGAAAAGCTTCCATGTAGCCGGGCGGTGGTGGTGCACGCCTTTAATCCCAGCACTTGGGAGGCAGAGGCAGGTGGATTTCTGAGTTCGAGGCCAGCCTGGTCTACAAAGTGAGTTCCAGGACAGCCAGGGCTACACTGAGAAACCCTGTCTCGAAAAACAAAACAAACAAAACAAAAAAAAAAGCTTCCATGTGCTGCTTAAGAGAATGCCTATTCTATAGTGTTTGGATGGAATATTCATTCTATAAATATGTTGTCTGTTTGATGTACGTTACCAATGAATTCTGATGTTTTTCTCATTTTTTTGTCCAGATGACCTATCTGTTGAAAAATTTGGGGTATTGAAATCACCTTCTATTAATGGATTGATGTTAGTCTGTGTATTTAATATAAATTTTTTATGAAATTGGATGTCCCTCAGTTTGGTATGTATATGTTTAGAATACTAATGTCTTATTGGTTGACTGCTCCCTTGATTATAATGAAGTCCCTCTCTCTCTTCATCTCTTATGATTAGTTTTAGTTTAAAGTCCATCTTTTCAGATATGAGGATGACCACACCTGCTTGCTTTCTGGTCCCATCTGATTGGAGTACTGCTGTCCTTTTTACTCTAAAGAGATGTCTATATTTAAAACCAAGACGTGTAAGCAGCAGATAAATGGATTTTGTTTCTTTACTCAGTTTCTTTTAGTTGGGGAACTGAGGCTTGATATTTAAGGCTATTATTGAAATGTATATGATAATTGTGTTTACCATGTTGATTCTGGTGTTCTTATTTGTGTTCTTGGTCATAGTTTGTGTTTTAGTAATTATGGTTTCATAATTCTTTCCACCTCCTCACCTATGCTCAGTCCTCTCTTCATACAGAATTATTACTTCCTGTATTTTCCTTAAGGTTGGTTCACTGGTTATGCATTTTTTCTATTTTTTAACTTTGTATTGATTTTTTTGTGAATTTCATATCATGTACCTCCAGCCCACTCATCTCCCTGTCCCTTTATATCTGCTCTCTCCCTTGTAACCTCCCCCTCAAAAGAAACAAACAAAACCTTTCCATGGAAGCTGCAGTGTGTCACTGTGTGTCACTTTGTATACCCAAATAGCTTTACTTGCAAATGTTCGTTGCACTGACTCATTGGTCTGGATCAAGGCCTCTGGCTTCTCCTGCATCATCAACACTGGATCCACACCGGGCTCCTCTTGAGTATCTTGTTGCTGCCCTGTGTCATGGAGATCCTGGATCTTTAGATATGCAGGGCTAGCTCCTTCATGTGCTATAGCAGTTCATATACAGGGATTCTGAGGTGTGCCAACTCAGAGCCCTGGATCTTTGGCCTGGGTGTGAGTTGAATTGGTCAGCCTACCAGCTTTCTTGCACCTGCACCATGAAGGCCAGCTCTCCCACTTGCCCATGTGACAGGTGAGACCAGATCATTACAGTGCTCTGACACCAACATGACCTTAGATGGCAGCCCAGATCAGGGACATTCTCGTGGCCTTTGGTGGTAACATGGGCTTAGGACACTAGCACAGGCCCCAGCCGTAATAGGACCACTGACACACAGACATAGTCCCTGGCAGCAGCATAGGACCAGATGTCACCATGGACTCAGATATCAGTGTAGGCTACTCAGATCAGTTTGTCCTCTTGTGGCAGCATGGCCCTCAGACATCCACATGGTCTCAGGTGGCAGCTCAGTTTATGGACATCCAAGTGCCTTTTGGTAGTAGCTTAGGGAGGGAGATTAACACAGACCCCAGCTGTAGCAGGCCTACAACCCAGACATGGCCCTTAGCAACAGCCCTCAGGTAGCAACATAGGCCACCCAGATCCATTTGTCCCTCCAGCCATCAACATGGTCTCAGGCAACAGCCCAGACCACTGACATCCAGATGGCCTTTGGTGGCAACACAGGCCCCAAACATCAGGACAAAGCCAGGCTGTGGTAGGGCCACTGATCCAGACATGGCCCCCGGTGACAGCCTGGGCCTGGACATCCTCATGGCCTCAGGTAGTTGTGCAGGCTCCTCATACCAGCCTGTTCCTCACTGCTGTCAAATCTCCAGTTCCTCCTCTCTCCACAGAGGATAGACTGCTTGGTTTTGTTTTCTTTCCCATCTTTTCACCATGAATTCCATCTTTCCCATCTCTCTATCACATATTCACTCATCATAATGACGCCCACCATGAGGCCCAGAGGCAGGTGTTTGGATGTCTCTCTTCTGGTGGCCTAGGACACGGGACCATGGGACAGGACCAGATATACATTTTTTAAGGCTTATTGTGGAAATTTTTCTTTCTTTTTCAATCATGGCAGATAGTTTTGCTGGGTATATTATTTTAGGTTAGCTGTCATCATTTCTTAGGACTCGGAATGCATTGTTCCAGACGCTTCTGGCTTTCAAAGTTTCCATTGAAAAATCAGCTGTCGTTTTGATAGGTTTTTCTTCATATGTGTCTTGGATTTTTTTTCTTACAGTTGTCAATATACTCTTTGTTATGTACATTTATTGTTTTAAGTATGATTTGCTGTAGGGATTTTTTTTCTGGTGTTTTCTTGGTATTGTTGTAGCTGTACTGATGACTTTTCTTAGTTTGGGGAATTTTTCTTCTATGATCTTGTTGAAATGGTCTATGTCATTGTTGGAATGTCTTCCTTACCTATTCCTATAATTTGAAGATTTGGCTTCTTTTTTCATGATGTTCCACACTTCCTGTGTGTACCTTTTTTGTGTTTTTAATGCTTGTTTATTTATTTATTTATTTATTTATTCATTCATTTAGCTTATTTGGTCTAGATCTGCCGGGAGCCAAACCCAGGAAACTACCTGCTATCCTAAGAGAACCTAGGAAGTTACCTGCTGCTCTTGAATGCCTAGTCAGTGCAAGGTTAAGAAAGGACGTTCACAGGTCTCAGGCCCCAGGAACTTAAAGAAGGTCTGGCATTTCCTGGGAGCTGGTTATGACAATGGGATGGTCTAGGGCAATAAGGATGTGACAGTGGGATGGTCTAGGGCAATAAGCATTCAATAGTGGGATGGTCTAGGGCAATAAGCATTCAATAGTGGGATAGCCCTAAGCAATGACCCTCACCCAAACTTCCCGGTTTGCTGTGTCTTTATAACCTGCACCCGAAATTAAAGTTTCAAAGCTTGATCAGAACTCCAGACTTGCTCTCGTTTCTTGTGTCTCTTGTCCCTTCATTCTTTCAGCCCCTTCCCTAAGGTCTCGTCAAATCCCGAGGGCCGGGGCATAGGTCTTCTATTTTATCTTCAAGATACAACATTCTCCCTTCTGCTTGATTCGTTTGACTTTAAGGATTTCCTCTGAATTTTCTAGTTGGGATATTGTGTTTTTCAATTCCGTCTTCATTTCAGCTTGAGACCTTTTTTGTTTTTTTTTTATTTTTGTTTTGTTTTGTTTTGTTTTGTTTTGTTTTTTCGAGACAGGGTTTCTCTGTGTAGCCCTGGCTGTCCTAGAACTCACTCTGTAGACCAGGCTGTCCTCGAACTCAGAAATTCACCTGTCTGTGCCTCCCAAATGCTGGGATTAAAGGCATGTGCCACCACAGCCCAGCTGAGACCTTTTTGATGTTCCTATGTTCTGATTGAATTCCATTCTCAAGTCCTAGGTTGCCTTCCTCATTTCTATCAGTTAATGTTTTCTTGGGCACCATTTGGGCATTTCTTCTCCGTAAATCCTTTGATTTAATTGAGCTGCTTCTTCTTGTCTTCCTTAAACTCCTTGAGTTCTTTCAGGGGGTTCTTTTAATTTCTGTGTCCTAGAGTTCATCTAGCTAATTCTCTTTGGCAATCTTTTGAAGGGAAGATACTGACTTGATTTTTAATAGTGTGTTGTCATCCCTGTGATGATATCTGGTCACACTGACTTCCTTTGTTAGTTTTAAGTTTGTTGTGGATGGAGCAGGGTAGGGGAGAAGAAAGGATGTGGACTTGAGTTAGGTCTGAAACTCTGGTAGAATGCAGGCAAGTGGACAGAGAGACCAGTGGGCTGGTCTACAGGATGTGCTTCCTGTTCCATGCTAGGAGTGTTCAGACATATCTGAGCAGAAAGGTTGAATATGAAGAGGGAAAGACCTGTGGAATGGCAGATAGGGAGTGATGATCCTGACCTAAACCTAGAGCTCCTCTGCTTTGAAGGTAGGAAAGGCAAAAAGATATAGGAGGGCATGAAATTCTGTGTATGGGGTTAGGTGGTGGAAGCAACACCTCTACCTTGTTTTGAAATGGGGTCTTTGCTGTTTTCAGTTGTATGGGCCAAGCCAGCTGGCCCATGAGCTTCCAAAAGTTCCCTAGTCTTCACCTCGCTCTCATTTTCTTGTAGTAGCTCTAGGATAGCAGATGTTCACACTGTGTGTCTGGTTTGTTTGTTTATGTTTGGCTTCTCAAGACAGAGTTTCTCTGTGTAGCCCTAGCTGTCTTGGAACTCACTGGATAGACTTAAGCTGCTCTTTAACTCAGAGATCTGCCTACCTCTGACTTCAGAGTGCTGGAATTAAATGTGTGTGCCACTATGTC
Organism: Grammomys surdaster; assembly: GCF_004785775.1. NCBI lineage: Eukaryota > Metazoa > Chordata > Mammalia > Rodentia > Muridae > Grammomys > Grammomys surdaster. The sequence continues at coordinate 1,132,433 of NW_021604647.1, read as the reverse complement.
TGACACATCTGACTTTTTAAAGAACATAGATGCTGGGGATTTTAACTCAAGTCTTCGTACTTGCACAGAAACTACCTTTACCACTGAGCCATCTCCCTAACCCATAATTCCATATTTTAAGGCTTACACAGAGTGTAGAGTGATGGATAGATGGATGCGTTCAGTGAAACAACAGAGGCTCCAATACAAGTTTAGCCAGCTGACATTTTTACAAGGAGGCAAAAGCAATTCAGTGTTACAAGAGTTGAGATCAGTGACTCGCACAGACATGTGCTTGCCACTGCTCACAACTGAGATGGGGAGTAACCCAAATGGTTTTTAGAGGAGAACAGGACAAAATGGGGGGACGGTGCATTTAAAAACCTGCTCAACAAAAGGAAAAAATGACAAAATTGACGCATAAAGATTAGCCTGTGATTTGTGAGAGATCTGATAAACAGATAAAAAGACACACGGACAGAAACAGCCGCACTACCACATACATCAGGGGCTCTCTTTCAGAATGCACAAAGATGATCCAAATTCAACATTTTTAAACCAAAGCAAGCCAAGTAGAAATTCAACAAAAGACATGGAGACATCTCTCCAGACAGAATGGACCATGAGCACATGAAAGGAGGTTCCACATCGATGTCCAGCAAGCACATGAAAAATAAAATCGTTATGGAACAGGATAGATGCAGCAAGACATAAAAACATTGCCACTAAGTTCTGATGAGGACACAGAGGCAGCAGAATGGCACAGTGCAATGGGAGCATGAAATGCCATAGGTACCTGTCTTAGGGTTTTACTGCTGTAAAAGAGACTCCATGACCACTGCAACTATTATAAAGGACATTTAACTGGGGCTGGCCTCCAGTTCAGAAATTTAGTCCTTTATCATGATGGTGGGAAACGGGCACACAGGCAGACATGGTGCTGTAGAATGAGCTGAAAGTTCTACACCTGGACCCATAGGGAGCAGAAGGAGACTGTGCCACAATGGTCATATCTTGAGTGGTAATCCAAATCTAGCACAGAGGTTGCTATAAAATGTTTGGCTTGCAACATTTTATACCATGAACCTGACTTCAACTCCCTCCACCTAAATGAAAGTGCACTGTTGTATAGTAAGAATTTTCATTTCTTTAAAAGCATAGAAATGGTGTGAGACTATGTTTTTGTTTTAATTCTGTGTCTTAATTAGGATTTTACTGCTGTGAACAGACACCACGACCATACCAACTCTTATAAAGGACAACATTTAATTGAGGCTGGCTTACAGGTTCAGAGGTTCAGTCCATCATCATCAAGGCAGGAGCATGGCAGCGTCCAGGCAGTGATTGCTTGAGAGGAGCTGAAAGTTCTGCATCTTGATTTGACTGCAGCCAGAGAGAGTATCTAATGGGCAGCTAAGAGGAGGGTCTCTTCCACACAGGGCAGAGCCTGAGCATAGGACCTCAAAGCCCACCTACACAGTGACACACTCCCTCCAACAAGGTCCCACCTATTCCAGAAGGCCACACCTCATAATGGTGCCATTTCTCACAAGCCAAGCTTATTCAAACCACAACACCAGGTGTGGGCTACTTCAGATTGACCATAGCAACAGATTGCCACAGTCTTGTGCTCTGGAAGGGGCATGATTTTGCTTGCTGCAGACAGTTTATATTTGGAATTCTGGGATTTCTGAGAGTATTTAAAATTTCTAGAGCCCCAATGGCTGCTGCTGTTCCCACTGTTCCTGCTGCTGCTGCTGGTTAGTCGGTTGCTGGTTGGAGTTATTCTAAGGAAGATCAAACTTGCCACAAGGAACTTGACACCCCTAATCATCTGGAAGTAGTCTAACGAGATTGACACCCCTTTTCCCCCTCTAACTTTCTTTCTCTCCTACCTAGTGTTGGGGGTGGGAAGGGTGGGAAAGAGGAGTAGGGAAAAAAACAGAAAGTAGCCTAAAGTCTAGTTACATTGCTCCTATTTGGGGAAGAGAGAGCAGGGGGATTTGTGGGTCTCACTGGTTAGCCATTAGGGGAAAAAATTGTATAAATTAATGAGCCTCGGACATTTTTTTTTTTTTTGGTTTTTTCAAGACAAGGTTTCTCTGTGTAGCCCTGGCTGTCCTGGAACTCACTCTGTAGACCAGGCTGGCCTCAAACTCAGAAATCCGCTTGCCTCTGCTTCCCAAGTGCTGGGATTAAAGGCGTGCGCCACCACCACCCGGCATGCCTGGGACATTTTGATTTAGCAACATAAAATAAAATAAGACATTGAATAAATCCATTACCATCTGCAATCTTTTCTTAACCCAGAGTACTTGATCTTTCATGTCTTTTGTGATTACAGGTGCATTTGAGTTCTATCCCCACAAGCTCCTTTCTAGTTCCTTTTGGTTTTTTGTCGTTTTTATTTTTTGTTGTTTTTTTTTGTTTTTGTTGTTATTGTTTTGCTTTGTTTTCTGTTTTTTTTTTTGTTGTTGTTTTTTGAGATAGGATCTCACTATGTAGTCCAGGCTGGCCTAGAACTCCCTACATAGACCAGGCTAACCTCAAATTCACAGAGATTTGCCTACCTCTCTTTCTTGAGTGCTAGGATTAAAGGTAGGTCAACTCCATCTTTTTTTTAGTTAATTGGTGTGTTTATGTATAGTCCTGTGTTTCTTATTCCCATTCTCCTGTCTGTCTTCTTGTCTGTTCCACATCCTGTGTCTGTTTCCCTTCTACCTATCCATCTTTTGTCTATCTGTCTATCTCTTTGAAATATTTATTTACTCATTTATTTTTATGTGTTCTTGTCTGCATTGATGTCTGTGCACCATATGCATACATGCAGTATTAGTGGAGAACATAAGTAAACATCAGGTTACAGAGACTTGTGGTCCACCATGTGCTTAAATAACATATGAAGTGGGTATCTTTGCCCCTTCCCACCCAACACCAGAAACAGCTTGTTCTTTTTTAACCCTGCAACACACTGTTGCTTCCCACTGCTCTGTCCCTGGTGTGCAAAATCCATGAAGAGGGCTAAGAGGGGATGCCCCTCCCCAACCTACTGGCAAGTAGGGCCTCCCAGGAGCAGGAAGCCAGTATAAGCACAGGGCGGTCACCCGCATAGTTCCCAGGAGCTGAGCCTCAGATCCTATCTGCTCTCCCTGCCTTTGTCCAGCCATCAGGACTTGGCACCCAGGCTTGGCCTGGGTCAGCCTTGCCCAAACAAAGCAGAAGCCAGATCTGAGCATCCAGGGCCAGGTCATAGTGTGCCAGGATCATAAGGCCACCCACCCCCCCAGTCTTGCAGCCCTCCCCAGGAGGCTAGCCGGGCCTGGACATGCACACTCATATGTTCCTCCATGCTGCTGCTCTTCATATTTTATTAAAGAGACCCAAGATGGAGACTCCCTGGCTCATGACTGGCCCTGGCCAGACTGACCTGCAGCACACTCTGTGGAACAAGCCTCACATTGCTCAGAAGGCTGCTTGCTGCTTGCTCCTGCTCATATGCTTTGCTTACTTGTTTTCACTCCAGCCTTGGGTGTACCAAGCCAGGAATGAAGGAGACCACCAAGCCTAAAATGACAGGAAGCAAGGCTACCCACCTAGGAAACGGGGGCGGGGCGGGGGGAGTCACCAAGAAGAATGAATAGTTTACCAACAAGATCAAGACAGGCATCCAGGACCAGGGAGCCCTTGGACATGAGCAGAAGCCTGAACAGCATGGGAAAAGGCCATATGGAGGCCTGGAAGGGAACTCTCAGTGCTAAAGCAGCTATGTGGCTGCATAGAGCTGTAAGGAAAGGCGAAACAGAGTCACTGGGATGCTTGTGTGCTCTGACATGGTCTGACTCTGACCTCAGTGCAGTGGGCAGAATTAAAATGTAGTGGGTCCATTAAAGCTCTGGGCCTGGTGGGAGTTGATCAGAATGTTAGGGGCTTTTGCCTTTGAAAGGATTAAGGTGGTTACCATGGGAACCTGAGAGCAATAGGAAAGGGAGCCTTACTCCTAAGTTGTTCTGTGGCTTCTCATTTCACCTATAGATTCATCTATAGGACCTCTTGCATGCACTGTCACCCCATGCTATCTACAATCAAGTGATTCCAAAGGGCCCCTACCCAAGGCTCAGTCAAATTTTCAGCTTTATTAATTGTGAAATAAATGAACCTTTGTTTTTGAAGTGCCCCACCTTAAGCATGTTGTTACAGCAACTGAAAATAGGCTAATATAGAATAGGGTAAGCAAAGGAAAAAAGGCTTCTTCTTTTTCTTTCTTTCTTTTCTTTTTTTTTTTTTTTTTTTTTTTT
>NW_021604647.1:1125583-1128059 GCF_004785775.1 Grammomys surdaster | reverse complement strand
CCTGGAACTCACTCTGTAGACCAGGCTGGCCTCGAACTCAGAAATCCGCCTGCCTCTGCCTCCCAAGTGCTAAGATTAAAGGCATGTGCCCATGTGCCACCACCGCCTGGTGGGGGGGGTGGGGAAGGCTTCTAAGCTGGGTGTGGTACTGCACTCTTTTAGTCTCAGCACTCAGGAGGCAGAGGCAGGCAGTTCTCTGAGCTTGAGGCTAGCCTGGTCTGCAAAGTGAGTTCCAGTATAGCCAAGGATACATAGAAAAACCTTGGAGAGAGAGAGAGAGAGAGAGAGAGAGAGAGAGAGAGAGAGAGACAGAGACAGAGACAGAGACAGAGAGAGACAGAGAGAGAGACAGAGAGAGAGAAAGGAGGAAGGGGGGAAGATAGAACTGGAGACATGCCTCAAGCTTCTCTTTGATTGTATTTCTACAGAGGAGAGAAAACCCAACATGGATACAGGTATGGGTGGTACCAACCCATGGGCTAGGATCCCACAGAGAATGAAAAAGAAAATAGGAGCTGGAGAAATGGCTCCATAGTTAAGAGGACTGGGTGTTATGGAGGATTTGGGTTTAATCCCCAGCATTTACATGGGATCTCACAACCATCCATAACCCTAGCTCCAGTAGATCTGATGCCTCTTCTGACCTCAGAGAGCGCTGCGTGCACATGATACACACACACACATATTCAGGCACATACACAAATATACACAACACTCTAAGAAGTGTTCTTTTATTTTTTTTAAAAATAAAATAGGAGAAGCTGGGCATGGCACTATAATCCTAGCACTTGGGAGGCAGAGGCAGGTAGATATTAGTGAGTTCAAAGCTAACCTGGTCTACAAAGTGAGACCAGGACAGCCAGGGATCTGTTATGCAGACAAACTCTTGTCTCAAAAAAAAAAATTTTAATTAAAAATTAAAACATATAATAAAATAGGAGAAAGCCACATAAGCATAAAAGTTTGTCCCTCTGTTTCTAGAATGTGGCTCCAGGAGAAAGCCACATAAGCATAAAAGTCTGTCCCTCTGTTTCTAGAACGTGGCTCCAGGGAGCGTTCACACCACGATGTAGCTCCGTAACTATGACAGAAAATAAATCTTCATTTTAAAAAAATTAATTCATTTTATATATATGAGTACAGTGTTGCTGTCTTCATACACACCAGAAAAAGGCACTGGACTCCATTACCGATGGATGCGAGCCACTATGTATTTGCTAGGATTGAACTCAGGCCTCTAGGATGAACGTCAGTGCTCTTAACCGCTGAGCCACCTCTCCAGCCCAAGTCCTCCTTTCCTCAGTTGCTTTTGTCACAGAATGGAGACAGGTAAACACAGTTACAAAGCACATAAAGATGGTCAAGCTGGAACTTTGGTGCATTAGGATCAACTAGAGACTGGGCCAGCAGGTAGCTCAGTGGCACATGTATAAGGCTGTAGGTTCAGCCCACAAGGAAGTGCGTTGTAAATGTTGTTTGTAGGTCTCACCACAAATCTCAAACACTTAGTCCAACAGCCGGGAATCTGTACCTCAGGCAAGTGCTCAGAAGACTATCCTCACAAAATGATGGGTTACAGTAAATTAAATCAGTACACTGAGTTGAGAGGAGGCAAGGTGGCATTACCTTATTTGTTTGCATTTTCCCAATTCTGTACCATTGTCAAAATCCAGATGTAGGACATACTCCTTACAGTTACAGAATTAGCCACCATATGAATCAGAAACAAAAATGATTTAGAGAGGCCACATTCAGGGAGCAGAGCTGCAGGAGTACAATACATTTTATTTATTTATTTATTACTAAATGTCTCTGTATAGACCAGGTTGGTCTCCAACTTGTTAATCTCCTGCCTCTGCCTCCTTCTTGAGTGCTGGATTTACTGTTTCCACTTTCTTCCTCAAATGCAACTTTTTGTTTTGCTTTTCTCTAAGATGGCTTTTCTGTCTTTCTGGCTGTCCTGGAATTCACACTGGCCTCTACCTCTCAGAGTGCTGGGATCAAAGTCATGCACCACCATGCCCAGTAACTATTATCTTTACCACAAAACAAATAAGTGATGGAGAAGTCACCTAAGAGGTGTCAGGTAGGGCACAGAGCAGACACCTCTGGTCTACTACCGACGATCCTGCAGCAGATGAGGCCTGTACCTGGGGCAGGACTGTGGAGAGCTAGCTCCTGCAGGCCTAGAAACTTGAAGGCTGTTCAAACAAAAATGATCCAAAATGTCCAAACAAAACTGAAGGCTGTCCAAACAAAATGATCCAAAATGTCCAAACAAAATGTCCTCACCTGTGTCTAGCTTGTTCTCTCAGCCACCTATCTCTGTAAACTGTCTCAGTAAAACAGCCACACACCCACATAATAATAACACCACTCGTTTCCCCCCTTCTCTCTCCCTCCCTCCCTCCCTCGCCTTGTCTCTCTCCCTCGCTCCGTCCAAGATCGGAGCTAAGCCCCAGACAGTAATGGAATC
>NW_021604647.1:1106549-1110583 GCF_004785775.1 Grammomys surdaster | reverse complement strand
GACTCCTATGGTCTGTCTCCTAAAGCCTCCGCCTCGTCCCAGCATCAATGTCCCTGGAAGCAAGCTCCACGTGGGCCTTGGAGGACACTTAAAGTCCCAATGACGGCAGTAATTTATACACAGTACACAAGAACGCCCTCACCTTTAGAGGCTAAGGAGTTCAGATTGAGGCACACACATTTGGTGTCTGCTGTGGACCCACTGGGATGCTTCCTTACCTGCTATAAGGAAAATGTGTACTCAAGTGGCAGGAAAAAGAGAGACTGAGTGACTCTGGAGGGGCAGAAAACCAGCATGCTAACCCAGCTCCAGAAGCTCAGAAGACCGCTGGAGAGTCGCTGGTGGTGAGTCCCCACTGAAAAGCCAGGAAAAACCAGAGTCTGCTGTCAGCAAGTTCTAGATGTCACAGAGGGGACTGTACTGGCTAGTTTTACGTCAACGTGACAGAAGCTGAAGTGACCTGAAAGGAGGGAGTCTCAATTTAGAAAATGCCTCCGTAAGAAGCTGAAGGGCATTTTCCTAAAAGGTAATTGATGGGGCAGGGCTCAGCCCATTGTGGGTGGTGCCACTCCTGTGTGGGTGGTTCTGGGTTCTGTAAGAAAGCAGGCTAGCCCACGAATGGTAGCACACACCTTTAGTTCCAGCACTTGGGACTCAGAGGCAGGTGGATATCTGTGAATGTGATCCCAGCCTGGTCTACAGAGTGAGTTCCAGGATCACCAGGGCTACACAGGGAAACATTGTCTCAGAGAGAGAAAGAAGGTGGAGGGGAAATGACAGACCATACTAAGGAAGCCATGAGGAGCAAGTCAGTAAGCAGCAGCCCTCCATGACTTCTGCATCAGTTCCTGCTTCCAGGTTTCTGCCCTGTTTGAGTTCCTGCCCTGACTTCCTTCAGTAATGGACTACAATGTGAAAGTGTAAATAAACCTTTTCCTCTCCAACTTGCTTTGATCGTAGTGTTTCATTGCCTCAACAGAAACCCAGACAGGGACGGAGTCACGGCAGGATATTCCCAGGTCTTCTTAAGAAGTTGATGAATGACCATTAAGAATCTGGGCAGGAGTGACTGTCAATCACTTCCATCCCCACGTTATCCATCACAGGGCTGCTGTGTGGAGTATGAATGGCAGGAGAAGTGGTAGGACGTACGAAGGGACGGGTGAGCCTGGATGGTAGTGTGCTCATCTGCAGGGAGGGAACCCTAGAGCAGAAGGTGACTCCAGTAAAGCAGGAGAGAGCATAAACACATTGCTAGTACTGACTTGGTGTCTGGTACATGAAAATAAACAAAAAGAAAATGTGGCACATGCACACACAACACACACAGAATTGAATTTTATTTAAACAAAGAAAAGCAGAACTGGGCAGTGGTGGAGCACACCTGTAGTCCTATCTCACTCAGGAGGCAGAGACAGGTGGATCTCTGTGAGTTTGAGGCCAACCTGGTTTACAGAGTGAGTTCCAGGATAGCCAGAGCTACACAGAGAAACCCTGTTTAAACAAAAGAGAAGAGAATTGAAGTGAAGTCGTAGAGTGAAAAATTATAGATACTGGGTATATAGAATCCTTTTTAGACATATAAAATATTCTTTAGGCTTTCTTTATAAGAACATGGAAAATTTTCTGAGAAACTGAGCCATGAAACAAGTTAGGAATGTGGAAAGAACAGTCACCATTACTTGGAACTGGCCGACTGCAAAGAGAAAGGAAAGAATGCAGGTGAGCTAGGTAGAACCAAGCTGGGAACCAAGCTGAGAACCAAGGTGGGAACCGCAGTGACAGGGCAAGGCTGAAGTAACAGGGCAGGACCACATTCTTGGGAAAGATAAGCGTACAGAGAGTTTTCACCTGACCCTGACTCATGTAGGTTGGGTTCCTTTGGAATGTTCCACTATTTTTATGTTATGCCACCTTAACAACCCCTTGTCCCCCTCCCCATTCCTTGGTTTGTGGTTTTTCCCCTTAAAAACCCCTTTCAAACTGGCTGTTGGTGTCAACTCAGCTCCTGCGTGGGCATACGAATTGACCAGCAGCTAGCTGTCACACACCCTAATAAACCAACCTCGCTATTGCTCTGGTACACAGTGTCTCGAGCAGATTACTGGGTGGTCGCGACTTTCTGAGACTTGAGTGAGGGTCTCCCTTCTGCGGAGGTCTTCAAAGTGAAGTGAAGAGAAGAGAGAGAAGAGAGGGAGGTAGAGCCCGGTGTGGTGTGGTGGTACACACACACACACACACACACACACACACACACACAGACAATGGAAGTAGAGCTCAGTCCAGAAAGCCCTTTCCTTGCAAGTGTGAGGACCAGACTATGATCCTCAGAACCCATGTAAACATTCTGGGCATGGCAGCACATGCTTGTAATTCCAGTACTAGGGAGGTGGAGACAGGAGGATGGGCTTGTTGGGCAGCCAGTCTAGCCAGCCTAAGTGGTAAGTTCCAGGTCAGTGAGGGACCCCACTTCAAAGGAGGTAGACAACATTCCTGAGGGTGAAACATGAAGCCGTCTAAGACACAAAAGAATAGGGACAGTTTGGGAAGAAGTGAGCCAGCACAGAGGGGAAGGGGCCAGGCGTGGAGAGTACAGGGGATGTGAGCAAGCACACCAGTACCTGTGTAAGGTATGAAAATATCTTGACAAGACCATCTTCCTGTTTGCATGGAAAAGATCCCCCACAGGCTCGCACACTTAGGCCCCACCTGATGGTAGTGATCCAGGGGTAATGAAACCTTTGAGAGGTGGGGCAATGTTGGAGGAAGTGGGTCAGTGGGTGGGGAGGTTATAATCCAGTCGGGCTTCTAATGGTCTCTCTGCTGCCTGACCTAGCTGCCACATGAAGAAGCAGGCAGAGGTGCCTGCTGCCACAGACAGAACCCAAACCGCTCTACCTTCCCACCAGAAGCCACATAGAACCTTTTCCTCTGTGGCTGTTTCTGTAGGGGATGATAGCAGTGAAAGTTACTGACATCATTTTGTACAATTAATTATGCTAACAAGACAAATGAATAAAATGTTACAAATAAATAAAAATAGTATTGTAAATCTGAGCCAGAAGAACTGTTTAGTTTAAGGCTAGCCTAGGCTGCAAAGTGAGACGCTGTCAAAAAAAAAATGTAGTGCTTCAGTGAATGTCTATGAGTGTGTTCATTCTTGTGGGCTGGGTTTCTCCAAGCCAGTTAGTGGGTCAAAGGAAATACACACATGCTTAGAGTTTTAGCAGATGTTTCTGGCATCTGAGAGCAGCTATTTCCTCACACATTTGCAGCCCTGTAGTGTACTCTTAATGAAAGCTTGCCTATCCATACTTTAATTCAAAATTCACTGATGAGCTGCAGTTTTGGGCATCTTTTAAAATGCCCATTAGCTGTCTTAGTTAGGGTTTCCATTGCTGTAAACAGACACCATGAGCAAGGCAGCTCTTATAAAGGACAACATTTAATTGAAACTGGCTTACAAGTTTAGAGGTTCAGTCCATTACCATCAAGGTGGAAGCATGGCAGCTTCCAGTCAGGCATGATGCAGAAGGAGCTGAGAGATCTCCGTCTTCATCCAAAGGAAGCCAGGAGCAGACTCTTTCCAGGCAGCAAGGAGGAGGGTCTCAAAACCCATGTCCACAGTGACACACACTCTCCAGCAAGCTCTCCAAACATCCCTCAATGGGAGCCAACCATTCAAATACCCAGGACTTAGTGGTGCATTTCATTCAAGCTCTCACAATGCATATGTTAATTATTAACACATGTTAATTTGATTAATGTGTCACAAAATAAGAATCAACTGAATTAGCTGGATGGTGGTGGCACATGCCTTTAATCCCAGTATTCAGGAGGCAGAGACAGGCCGATCTCTGTGAGCTTGAAGCCAGACTGGTCTACAGAGCAAGTTCCAGGACAGCCAGGGCTCTGTTACACAGGAAAACCTTGTCTCAAAAACAGAGGAGGAGGAGCAGGAGGAGGAGGGGGAGCAGGAGGAGCAGGAGCAGCAGGAGGAGGGGGGGGCGGGGAGGGGGGGAGATCTAGGTGTC
>NW_021604647.1:1103942-1106449 GCF_004785775.1 Grammomys surdaster | reverse complement strand
TCGTGCACACACACACACACACAAACTAAAACAAGTTTTACAAAGAATCAACTAAACTGATTCCTTGTTTCTAGGGTGTGTGCGATGCCCTGGATTGACTCATTGTCTACTAATCCCTCAACTTTCAGGGACATCATGAGGAGCGCCTTCCTTCTCTTTGGCCTGTTTTCGGGCTCTGCTTGTTTTCCTTTTCAAAGAATCTTCACAACACTGCATGGCTCCTGCTGTGCAGGGTGACCTGCTTGGGGTCACCGTCTCAGCCAGAGCTGCACTGACCTCTGGTTCTGAGCCAGGTTCACGTGAGACCAGGCAGTGCAGTGTCTGGGCTCCCCAAGCTATCAGTGGGGACATCACAGGACAAGGCCCTGCTAATATCAAGAGACTTGCTGCTGTTCAGTGTTCCAGGTGACCAGTTAAGGGACAGAAGTCAATGTCAAGAGGATGTTGTCTGAACATGCAGAGTAGAGTGCTGTGCCCTGAAACCTAGCTTTAATTCCCCAAACCTCCCATTTTTGGTAGTTTATGTGGAACTCAAAATGGAGTCACTTCTGTCAAACTTGGCAAAATGAAGCACTGGTAGGTGGCTGCGGTGGGGGACTGAGAGATCACATCTTCAACCACAGCTGTGAAGCACAGACGGAACTTGAAGTGAGGCCAAGCTATAAATGTTCAGAGCCCACTCCAAATGATGTACTTCCTCTAGCAGGGCTCTGCCTCCTAAGGGTTCCATATCATCCCAAACAGTGCCACCAACCGGACATCAAGTCTTCAATCGCCTGAGCCTATGAGGGGCACTTCTCATCAGACTACCACATCCCCCGTATCCCCCAGTCTTGCTTTGGTCCCCAAACATCCTATCCTTAGTAGCTTGTATAAAGTATTCAGATTCAAACGGGGACCTCTTATGTGTCACCTTGACAAAATGGAGCTAGGTCAGTCATGAGGGAACCTTCACAAGAAAATGTTCCAAACTACAGATTATTAAACTAATCAGGACAAGAACAGCTAGGTTAGACAAGAACACTTGTCCAGCACCATGTCCAGTCCAAGCAAACAACCTACCCTGGTTTTAGAGAATACACTTAACCTAGCACCTGGTGTTCCTTAATCAGAGCTTCCAGCTCCTCAAAGATACCCCAGGCAGCAAAGGGGCATCTTCCCTTTACTGTTCTGTTTTGCTTTCCTTATTGACAGAGCCCCATGTATCCCAGGCTGGCCCTGAACTTCTGATTCTCCTGCTCTACCTCCTAACTGCCAGGATGGCAGACACACAAAGTATATTTTCTTCAGAGCAACTTACATATCTTCTGTTGTTCCCAATAAAACCTCCAAATCCCCCCTCTTCTGCTGATGTGCTAGAGGCCACCTTGGTCTCTGTACGCTCCAAGTTATTATTTCTGACTCTTGTATCATTTCCTCTCTCAGGCCTGGGGCACTTGATGACCAAGTCTCCATTTATGTCACACTTGACCCCAGTTCTAAGGTGCACCCACCCTTCAAAAGCTTTCATTCTCTCCTAGCAGTCCTTTCTTTCTCTATTCACTGTTTCAATATTTTTTATTTAAAGTTTTAGCATATGCAGCATTACAATTCACTCTGACATTTTCAAACAAAATTAGCTACTATTGATTCTTCTCCGATGCTCCTCCCTCTTTCCGCCTTACTGCCTGCAGTCTATTCACAGACAGTACCCACTTCACCTCTACTCATGAACACACACATACAACATCTAGCACAGATGTGAGAGAGAACATGTGATCTTCCCCAGAGTCTGAGTAACTTCACTTAGCATAATGCTTTCCTGTTCTTCCCACATTCTTGCAAATTTCATTTTATTGACAGCTAAATAAATTCTACTATGCATATGTACAGTTTTGTTATCCCTCCACCTGTGGATGGGTGTCTGGACTGGCTCCGTTCACTGTTATTATGAGCAGTGTATCAGTAAACACGGATGCACAGATGTAGTGGGAGAATTTTAAAAAGCAGCGGCAAGGCGAGGCTCTGGCTGGCTCCTTGGCCACCGCTCTAAGTTCTCACTCTGACCACAGCACTGGCTAGCCAGGAGTGCCAGCCAGGACCCACAAGACAGCATGGCTGCAGCCTCCACCGGCCAGCTCCGTGGACCCCATGGCTCTAAGCATGGCCCTTGAGCCAACTCTGCCACCCTCATGGTTCTCGGCTCAGAGCAGACAATAACCGCCATCCTTGCAGTACCCGGTAGAAATAAGACTCTTAATGCTTAAAGATTATCCAATAGATTTATATATTAGCAAATACCCAATACACAAGATGCCCACACAAATAGAGTTGTTATCCCAATATCTAACCTTTTGATATGAATAACTACCTGAGACTACTAGAGACACGAACATCTGCCACCATCTTTCTCTCCTCTTCCTTCTCTTCCCTTCCTCTTTCCTTCTTCCTCCCAACTCCCAGCTCCACTTACCTCTTCTACTGCCCAATAGCTGAGCTCCACTGCAAATACAGTGGGCAGGAAAAAA
>NW_021604647.1:1074333-1103932 GCF_004785775.1 Grammomys surdaster | reverse complement strand
AGCCACAGCCCCCAGATGACCCTAATTTATTCTCAGTATCCACCCTTCCAGGTCATTTGTATCTGCTTCCCGAGTGATCTGAACCACAGCCCCTCCCCAACCTCCTGCCTCCATCCCACCCCGCACCTCCCCGCCTGTCTTAAGGGAACAAGTCGTGCACAACCTCCAAGGTCGCCCTTCCTAGAAGATCACTGTCCCCAGCGGGCCAATAAACCAGGGTAGAGGAGGGACGTGGATACAGGATCTCGGGCCTACTACCCAAGCTAGTGTCCAAGAGTGGAGTTGGGAGGCCCCTCTCTGAGGTTCCAGTGGGCTACGAAGCATATGCTAATGTTCTACTGAGCGCAGTAGTAGGCCGGTTCCTCCCTCCCTCACTAATCATGCTCTGTTCAGGATCAGAACCAGCGGGGTTTGGAGGCTGAGGCCTTTAGGAAGACCCCAGACCCCAGGCTTATGGGAGGAAGGTGAGGCTGCGATGCGCTAGACCGCTCGCGCCCCTTCCTGGGTCTACCTGAAGGACTACAGGGACGTCAGGAACGGGGTGTTCCCTATGCCTAGACTACTTTCATCCACCCATAGGTCAAGGTCTTTTCTTCCCAGCAGCTCTGTTCTGCAGGGATTCCAGTCCTTGGCATCCTCCATCTCTCCACCCGCATGATTCCTCCCCACACACCCCATATTCCGTTTTGTTTAGTTGTGAATGCCACGTCCTGTCCTGGTGACAGGAGAACAAAGTTGGTGAACGTCGCACCGAGTGTCCGAGTGTTCCATGAGCCCCTGGGAACGGGCGGGGCGGGGGGGGACGGAAGCCCGGGCTGCCTGCGGTCCCAGGCGATAGTACCCTATCTGCCTCCGCAACGCCCTTGCGCGCCGGCTCGGAGTTATTTCTGGCCAGGCGGCAGAACTGTGGTCTGTTGCTGTAGACTCAGGCAGGCTCTCGGGCCAACGCCACTCCAGAACGAAGTAGGCCGCCATCCTCTCGCCATGGGCTCCCGTGAGTTCTGGGGTCGGGTCTGCAGCTTTCTAGAAGAGCCATGTCAGGAGGTGTTCTAGTTTGGGCGGCAATAGGCAAAAGCTTGGATCAGAGGTGGAGGGAAACTCCAGCCAGCGTTCAGGGTGGCTGGGGTGGAGGGACCTGCGGACTTGTGGGACACTGGCTCTAGGAGCTGGAGGGAGCAGCGCTGGCGTTCCCAGAGATGCTCCGGATTCATCCCAGCGCTTCTCTTCCAGGGCCGCGCGGGGCGCTCAGCCTGCTGCTGCTGCTGCTAGCGCCGCCCAGCCGCCCAGCCTCTGGCTGTCCCGCGCCGTGCAGCTGCGCAGGGACGCTCGTGGACTGTGGGCGCCGCGGGCTGACCTGGGCCTCGCTGCCGGCTGCCTTCCCTCCCGACACCACCGAATTGGTGCTGACCGGTAACAACCTGACGGCGCTGCCGCCCGGGCTTCTGGACACGCTGCCTGCGCTGCGCAGAGCGCACCTGGGCGCCAACCCCTGGCGCTGCGACTGCCGCTTATTGCCGCTGCGCGCCTGGCTGGCCGGCCGCCCGGAGCGCGCGCCCTACCGCGACCTGCGCTGTGTCGCGCCCCCGGCGCTGCGCGGCCGCTTGGTGCCCTACGTGGCGGAGGATGAGCTGCGGGCCGCGTGCGCGCCAGGCTTACTCTGCTGGGGAGCTCTGGTGGCGCAGCTAGCGCTGCTGGTCCTCGGGCTGCTACACGCGCTACTGCTGGCACTCCTACTGGGTCGCCTGCGGAAGCTGCGCACGCGCGCACGCTCCATCCGGGAGTTCTCTCTCACAGCCCCTCTGGTGGCGGAGTCGGCCCGAGGTGATGCATCCTAAGAAAAGACAGGCGCTGAGCAACAACGACCTGCAAACTTTACGGGTTCCTGCTGGAGGACCCTCGCCTTCACCTGGATCGGTCTTGGCCTCTACCCTTGCCCAACCTCCCAGACCCAAGCTCTGTAAGCCTGAATCCACATGGGGCCAAACTGTTGCCAGTACTACCAGAGTGAAGCAACCTTGAGTCTTCAGAGCCTAGAGTGGTGATGGAGCGGCCCAGTCCCTGCCAGACTCCGCACTGAATAAACCTTTCTCCTCCTCATCTGGCGGTTTCTGTACCACCCGACTTTGCCAAATGCTAGAAAGGGCCTGAGGGAGTGTTGTTAAAAGGGACATAATCACTTCTTCACACATTGCCAAACTGGTCTAGGGCAAACAGGAGTCAATGGATAAAACTCCCTGTACGCAGCTGTCTCCGAGGTCATTCGCAGTACGAATGCTGTGAATAGAGAGGCACTGAGGAAGCTTGAAACAGCACAGGCAGGCAGCTTCGTCCTCAGAGGGGTGGCTTGTGTGGACAACCGGGGCCATGAGAACTTTCAAGGACAGCCCAGGAGTTGAGGTGACCCTGCTGTGTGGACAGGTATTAGAGCACCCAGAGACAGATAGGGGTTGGGGTGACTCAAAAACAAGTGACTGTTGTCTGTGGCCCAGTGGGACTCCATGGGCCATTTCAGTCAGGAGGTGAACTGGGAAGGGTAGGCAAGGCCAAGTGACAGAAACATGATCTAAAGGCCTGCAGGTATGAGTTAGCCAGAGTCTCTGAAATGTGCTGTGGACTGAGTCAGGCCTCCTCCCACAACCCTGGACCCTCCAAGAATCCTCAGACCTTCCTATCCCACCTCACCAACTGACAGCCCAGCAGTCTCAGCCCTCCCGACAGTTCTCCCTGACAGAACACCACACATTACCCCAGACTCTGCCCAGGCCTTTACAGATGCTATTTCTAACCTGGTCCATGGCTCTCAAGCAAATGCCCTCCCTCACAGCTCAGGACAGAGAGCTCTTCCCGGGTCCTTATTGTCTGCCCCCTACTCTAGAACTGAAAAACTAGGTACTGTTTCCTCCCTGGGTACCCAAAGAAGCAGAATGGCACCTTCCCAGTATTGGAGCCAGCCTGGGTACCAGGCTCAGAGGTCCCCCTCCTGCTCACCTCTATAAATACTGGAAGCTTTTGTTCCTGACACTCTGCTGATCCTGATGAAGACCCTTGGGTCTGGGCACAGGAAAGCACTAGGCCTCCTCTGACCACCACGGACCAGGTCGAGGAGGCTGTAGCTGACACGGCCTTTGTCTCAGCCTTTGTGGGACAAGACAGATGACTCTCCAGTAGGCTGATGCTATCTAGAAGCTGCCAGTCAGACGTGAGGCATAAGCCACCCCCTCCTTTGTGGGCAGGTGCAGGGCATCCGGCCCATTGTGGACTGCACTGAACTGTGTACTTGTTCATCCGGCCTTATCAATGCATCAGGGACAGTGGTCCTCTTTGTTCACCCTCCCCAGGGGTGGCTTGTTACTGCCCAAACCCCTGGTTGAGGTACGCAGATAACACCTTAAAGACAGTTGAACACAGTGAGGGAGGGGCATCCCTTCTGGTTTTCATAGGAGCAAACCAGGTGTCAAGAAGTACCTCATGCTCCCATCCCTTTCTGTGGCTACAATGGAGCAGAGCTAAGACAAGCTCCCTGGGTGCTTTCCTCCTTGCTGACAACCTTTAGGGGACAGTTCAGGGGCCTAGCAGGAGCTCTGGAAGGAGCCTGGGCTCAGTTCACAATGCTCACAGGGCTTGAAGGCTCCAGGACCAGTGTCTTGCTGAGAGTCTGGATTTGGGAATCATGACGAACAAGGGCCACTGTCTTTCCGACCTTGTCCTGAAGGGGAAGGGCTCTCTAGCAAAGAAATGAGGCTGGCGTCACAGTGTATTCCAACAGGAGGGTGGACTTCCTGCTTGCTGGTTAATGGAGCAGCTGTACCCATAGCTCCTCCAGGAGACCCCTCTTGACGGGCTGGCTGGTGCCAAGACTCCAGCCTGGCCTCAGTGGCTGGCTCTTCTAGTGGCCTGGGAATTTCTCCAATTCTAACTCCTGACCCTAAGCTGACCCTCCATGTGCCTAGCCTGGGGTCTGAGCCTCCAACAAATGTGGGGAAGTAGATGGTCCCAGCTCAGTGCTCCTGAATGCACACTCCTCCTCAGCTCAGCCTCCACCATTGTCATCCACTTCAGAGACAACACACCTGCCCTGGAGTCTCCTCCCCAGCCACCAACTGGTCCCCTCTGTGGTCTGGAACTCCTCCCAGATGAGCATAAGTTACAGGGCCCCTCTCAAAAACCTATTTAATATAGCTACACAGACACATTCACATTCCCGGGCTGGCTGATTCTGAGTCCCTTCCTCTGGAGCTCAGAAGTCAGAGGTGACCACACCACACTGCCCACCCATCCCTTAGGCTCCCAAGACTTCAGCTTTAAAGGGAGGCCCAGCTTTTGTGTACTTGTCCCACTCTCTGCACCCACCACACCTGTGCCCACCACAGTGGGTCTGCCCTTGCTCCTGTGACCTTCATCCTTATACAAGACCCCAGTCGAACTAAGAGATTTCCTGCCTCCGCTAGTCCAACAAGGGGCATAGAGGTACATTTAGAGAGGTCAAGTCATGCGTTCAGCCTGTACTGCCATCCAGCCAAAGACTGCCAAGGAGCTGAATAGACGGCGTTCCAGTAAGGCGACACAAGGCCACCACCAGCCTAGGCATAGACAGAGTGCTGACCTCCCGCACAGAGCCTCTATCTCATTGTGGAATAGACACGTGCTGCGGGAGAAGGGGGCTTCGGCCCTCTTGTTTTTTCAACTGCCTGTTGATGAGCCCAGCCTTTTCCCTCAAGCACCATGACCCCCGACTGGCACCAGAGAGCGCTAGCGATCCGTAAAAGACGCAGAGCTCTCCGCGCATAGGAGGTTAGGGACGCCCGAGCAGTCCACCATGGGAGCGGAAGACCGTCCAGACTGCACCGAGAGGAGTTGGCAGGTCATTCCCTCCGGGGATGGAGAGGAGGGCACTGTGAGGTCGCTGACAGACGGGAAGAAGATGAGTGCAGTCCCCCTTCCTCCTATCCTTTGGCACACTGACAACCGGTCAACCGCAAAGATAAGGGACCTCTTCCGCCTGGCGGGAAGGACTTGGGCCAATTCAGGTTCAGCCCCTACCCGATATTTGCTCCGTAAACATTCATTGACCCCCGCTGTGTGCATTGTGAGGGGGGTGGGGCTGACGATAATTTGCGCTGGACTCCCGCCATTTCTATGAGGGGAAAGCCCAAAGACTCAGAAAAGGAGGTTCGGACATCTCTAGGCCACCCTGATTACCAGGGTAGCATTGGAGTTTCTCCATGTGTCTTCTATAGCCTGGAGAAGCCTCGAAACTGGGCTGACCTGCTTGAAGTCACCACAAGGAGGATGCCCTGGGAAAGGTGTGGGGGCCCACCAGACTAGCCACGTAGGAGGGGGAGGCCCGCACCCGCTGCCCAGACGGAGCAACAACATTGGGGTGGGTGGCCCATAGCTCACGGCAGCGTCTGCGCCCACCCCCAGCGTTTCCGATGGAAGACAGGCGGCAAGTGATAAATCACCAGCTCCCACTCCCACCCACCCAGGGCTAAACTGGTGGGCAAGGGCCGTGTGTCACAGAGAAAAGGCCTGTGACACAGATAGGAGACAGGCTAGAGCTAGAGGCCTTCTGACACCAGCCAATACCTTGCTGGGGTGTCTGAGTTCCCCAGGTACCCTTTCCATAAAGCCCATCTGGAAACCAGCTGAGAACCATCTCCACCATACCGACCCCAACTTGAGGTGTGTGCAGTGCCTCCACAGCAAACTTCATTTCCCCCGGGAGGACCATAAATCAGCAGGGGGCACTTGGAGTAGTGCCCCCAGTAGAGTGAGGGTCTTCGGGGGTCACTGATCCTAGTGACTAGGCCTGGCCTTGGCTATGTCTCTCCCTTCTTAAACAGCTCTTGTGGGACCTCCCAGCCCCCAACTTTTCCTGGACAGTATGTTCTCCCCTGGAGCCTTCCATACCGTGTTCTCTCTATAATGGCTGCACAAGCTTTCTGAGTTCTTTCTTGACTTTTCTTGTGACAAGAAAAGGTTCTAGGGTTCTGTCACAGAAAATGTCCATTCCTCCTTCCATTCTGTCTTCCGGTCAGAGTGCTGAGGGCTGGCTGGACAAAGAGTGCTGAGAGATAAGTCAAGTAGGGCCCCCAGGTGTCACACACACACACACACACACACCAAGGCAAGTGTGAAGTCAGTTGCAGTAGGAGAGGCTGATGAGGGCCCAAGGCTAGGCTCTGAGCACTGCAGGACTCAGGCCACTGCCTATTTCCCCAGGCCACACAGGGCTCCCCTCAGGGCCCATGAGTGGAGTCAAGGTCACTTTTATGCACTAAAAGCAAAACAGATTTCCCTTGTAACTTGTCTCTGAAATGGGGTTGGGGGTATCCAAGGGGCTCCTTCCTGGAAAGACCTTGAGAACCCTTAAGATTATGCCTGAGAGACACTGTATGGCTGTGGCTGTCCTAGGTGTTGACCCTCAGAACAAACTCTCAAGTCAATCACTAGAGACATCTCAGAAGAGGGACAGTGGGGGTTGAGGCTGGAAGTTAAGGCTAGGGCTCAGGTCTTTTGGCCTCAGACTCAGTGAAGGTCCGTGCTCTATCCCCCATGGCCAGCTCCTCCTTCGCCTGCTGGGATAACTCTCACTGCAGTGACCCTGGGTGGCTTACCTAGCTGTTTGTCTAAGTATACCAAATGCATCAGGAGCTCTGGACCTGGATGATCCATGCATGGCAGAAGGGTGCAAGGACATCTTCCACAGAAGCCTGTCCTCTCTCCACCCAGGGTGTGGCTCTGTCTCCTGTATCACACAAGACCCTGGGGCTAGCTCCATGAGGTTACTGAGTCCCCAAGTGGGTAACAGAACACTTAAGGGTTAAAAGGGGACTGATGACTCCCAAGCTGTTGTGAGCAGAGGCCCAGAGAAATAACTCAGCACAGCCACTGATTTGTGTAGGTAAACCTCAGGAGCCCAATACTGAGGAAAACCATGTGGAAGCTGAGGAGATTTGGTGAGATAGAGGCAGGACCCCAGGCAGCACTGGCCAGTGGAGCTGTCCAAGACCTCTGCTGTCTGGAGGGACATTGGTGAAGGGTTTGGAACTTCTACTTTGAGAAGGTGCCTGCAGGCAGGCCAAAGGCGAACTCTGCCTGGCGTTGGAATCTATTGTGATGTGCTGGGGTTTGATGCGCTGGAGTTTGCTTTGCTCTGTGCTTTGTTTATTTAAAGATGCTCTAGAAGAATTCCTGCCAGTCTTCACAGACACAGGGAAGAGGCTTCTGTCTGAGCAAGACTGGGGGAGGAGCACTGACAGCACCTGTCTCAGCTCGCCTGCTGTTGACTGTATTAAGCGTTACACTCACTGAGAGTACCTGCACAAGTAGCCTGCCACCTTCCTTTAGGAGTGCAGATTGGGAGCCTGGACAAGGAAAGCCCAGGCCAGTTCCCTGTGGTGGGCTGGGAGAACACAGGAAACGTGGATTTCACCTGTGGGAGAAGTGAGGCAAGACTTTTGAGGTAGCTTTCAGTTCTCTGTTTAAGGGTCCCTATTCTGTGGCCCTTTGCTCTGCGGATCCCTGTTAGGGACCCCTGGTCTGTGTCTGTGTCTAGTCTCAGAAATTCCTACTGAGAAAATCTATCTTTGGCAGGTACCTGTTTCAGAGTCTCCAGTCTGGTGGTCAAAAACCCTTGTCTCCTTATTTGGGGGTATCATGATTATTCTGTACCTACCCCTGGACATTAGCCAACCCTTCCACTAGAATGGCTCCAAAAGATCCTACTCCCAAGCCTTTTGGGGCAAAATCAGGAGACTGGCCAAAGCATGAGAAAGATGCGCCTCCAGTTCCTAAGGGAATGCAGACCAACGCTTGAAGAGAAAGAGTCTTGACCTGTACTCAGCCACTTCCCAGGTTCACTCCCTGAACCCTTCCCCAGTCCTCCTGGGGTCCTCCTAGAGGATCCATGAAGTTCTCCTCAAATCCTCAGGACTGGGCATCCGTGTTTGGCTCAGTAGCACCAGATGACAAAGAACAGTGGCATTCACTGGTGGCAGCAGAACTACAAGCTAGGAGCTATTTCTTGTCCTGGTGTGCAGCTTTCCTAGAGGCTACCTACAAAGGGACCAGGCTGAATGACAGCCCTGGTCTCTTGTTGTTATTGTCTATTCGGTGGCCAACTGATAGGGCTGGCTTGCCTACCTGCCTCCATCACCTTCAGTGCTAGTCAGTCCCCAAGGATGAAGACCCCCAAGCAGGTCTGAGGCATCACCTACCCTTGTCATAGTCTTGACACACCCATGTTCTTTTTACCTCTGCCTTTGTCTCTCATGCGCTATGTCCTCTCATCTCCTACCACCTTCCTTGTGGCCTGTCTTGGTAGGTAGGGATCCTACGCACACATATGTGCACACATAGCCTCTAGCGAGTCCCTTTCCCTGGTTTTTCTTCTCTGGGAAAGAGCACATCTCTAAGGGTGGGTCAAGGTCATGCAGTTAGCAGAACATGTTCTGAATGGCAAGCCTCTGTGACCCCAAACGTGCTTGGATAGGCTACTATTTTAAAATGTGTAGGCACAGCATTCACTATGTGTCAGGATATGGGTGAATGCATCTGGACCCCCACACTATGGTATGTATCCCTGCACACACACCCCCAAGCCTCATCCCGGATCTGTATTTATCACGACTACAACCAGAGGCCCTACCTAGGCACAGTGCACTCCTCGGGCAGCAGCTTGTCCCCACCCAACACACCATGTGTATGTATACTCTTGTTTTCTCTGCCTTGTCGGCCAGGGGTGTGATCGTAAATCCTACAGTTGATGACACATTTATCCCTTCAGCGGCTGGTGGTGTGAATTTATGGCTATACCTCCAGGCTATACTATTGGGCTTTCTTGGGTGTTATTAAGAGTGGGCCTGGAGGCCTTGGAACTCACACAAGGTCAGGTCTGGCTCAGAAGCAGAAATCTTGGGGTGTTCAGAATCAGTGAGAGTCCAGGTCAACTCTGCCTGGGTACAACTAAAGGCTAAAGTGGCCCACCACTCAGGAGCCTTGTCTGCTTGGGGACGTCCTACCCACTCCTCCCATCTCTTCTCGGTCTTTCACCAAGGCGATGGGGAGCAGTGTCAGGGCCCCAAGTACAGCACACGTGCTAGCCTGTGGTCCGTGGGCATTTAGTCCACCCGATGCACACTGCAGGGCCTGTTGGAAACAGGAGCATTTGGAAGAGAACTGGGGACAAGATTGGGGGCATTGTTGGAAACTGAGATTGCACAGCAAGAAGAGACCCTGGTGTAGACAGCACAGAGAGAGCTTTTTGCATGTCTGCCTCTGCCTTGGAAATATGGGTAGACCAAGGCTTAGCAGCAGCAAGTTCAAGGCTGTGCAGGCATGGGTTACAGGCCTGGAGACGGGGATCCCTGCTCTGAAGAATGTAATGTCAGGTTCATGAGTTTGGACACCCTCTTTGTCTTGCCAGATCTGGGGTTGGGTGGCTGCTGGGTTTAAGGAGGAGACAGAGGGATGATGGAGCTAGCCAGGCCCGGAGGGGCCACAGCTGGGGGGCAGGAGCCTGGCTGCTTCCCCTCTGACTGTCTGTCTGCCTGTGTGTCCATCCATCTGTGAGTAGGGTTGGGTCTCTAAGGGATACTTTGTCAGCTCTCAGGCTCCCCATCTCTGGTCCTAGCTCAACCCTCCCAGCCCCCCTGCACCTCCTGCTGTCAGGATGAGCGATGGCCAGGGCCCCTCCCCAGGCCCTCAGCCCCAGGCCTGGTTCCCGCTCATTAGCTGCTGACACTGTTTGCTTTCCTGGGGACGCCCACCCCGTCACAGGCCATTTCTCCTGGTACCCCTTGCCCCAGGGGCCTGCCCAGGGATTTAGGGTGCTGAGCTGCACAGGATGTCAGCACAGGGCAGGACTGGCCCTCTGACGTGACAGACAGATGGAAAGAGAGCATTATCGTTACCTACTTACCTACGAGCATGAGAAGAGTTGTTAAAGGAGACCTATAGCCCTGCCCATGCCACATAACCAGGCCCAGCAGAGATTAGGCCAACTGAGGCAGCTTAGGGTCCTGTTGGCATGGTAGGACACAGAACATGTCTGTGGGAGGGCCACAGTCAGGGTGGGGTTGCCTATAGACAGGTGATAGTCTCCATCCCCACTGCCTCTAATTCTGTCTTTGTCCCTGGGTCTCTTCCCCATGAGATGATGACTGGTCCACCAGCCTCCTGAGGAGGTACCCCACCTCCCACCTAGGGTCCCTCTGTCCCTCCCTCTAAGTACAGAGCACAGTTTGGGGACACAGGTCCCAGGACTGGGCACTCCTCCCTTGGGCTCCAGGCCCAGAGTGGCCACAGCTGGGCGGCATCAGGGCCTGCAGGCCAGTGGCAGCCGGTCCTTCACTAAAAAATGTGTTTGTGATTTTGGCGGCGGGGCAGATAACGGTGACGAATGGCCCGCCTGCCCCACGGGGCCCCTGGCCCATCTGGTTTGACTTTGGTCTGTCGGCGAGTACCCTTGGGCCCCACTCATCCCCTCAAGCAGTACCCACGAGCAAGGCCAGGAATTGGTGTGGGCATCCGCAGACAGCTTCAATATCCTTCTGATCATTGCCCTCAATCATGTCTGTCCCCTCATTGTGGGCCTCCCTCACAGGTGCCCACCTACTGACACCGGGCACTGGCTCACACATGATGATCACAGGATGATGAGATGGCAAAAGCCTAGCAGAGGCCAAGGGTTTGTCTGCTGTGGTAAGTGCTCACCCAGACCAAGGGAAGCTGGGTAAGACAGAGGATCAAATAGATCCTCTGCCGCC
Source organism: Grammomys surdaster (assembly GCF_004785775.1). Lineage (NCBI taxonomy): Eukaryota > Metazoa > Chordata > Mammalia > Rodentia > Muridae > Grammomys > Grammomys surdaster. The sequence continues at coordinate 1,093,163 of NW_021604647.1, read as the reverse complement.
AGACTGGCCCTGGCCCCACACAGCACTCATGTGCTCATTGTCAGTGGGAATTTCTGACAGGGCTCCAGAGCCTCCCTTAGTCCATGGCCTCCAGATCATTTATTTCCATGCTTCAGGAAAAGCTTCCTGGTCAGGCTTGTGCTCAGCCAGGGTCAGTGGGGTCCAGTGAGAGACACACTCCCTTCATACATAACTTCTCCCTTCCTCTGCTCTTTGGGGTCTCCATGGTGGCTAGACAGGTCTGGAGAGGCCATTTCTGTACATGAGGTGTCACCATGCCACACAGACCCTGAATCCTGACCACAATGCTTCAGCAAATTCCTCCCAGGCTGGCCACTGCATCCCAGGAAGTAGGAAGACACAAGGGCAACCCCTGTGGGTGTGGCCATGGGTCTTCCAGGGTTGAACATGTGCATTCAGTGCTCAGAAGGCCCTATTGAGCTCTATCTGTCCAGGACACAGAGGGGAGCTTGACCAGCCTTTGTCGAGGTTCTGTGGGCCCTCTAGAGCACTGGTGGGTCCTCTCAACTGCTCCGGCTCTGGCTGGAGACAGCTGTGGGGGAAGGAGCAAGAGAGGCGGTGCCCTGTTGGACCCCGTCCCCCTCAGCAGGTTAATCCTCTTGCCTCTGTGTCACATTGTTGAGAATTAACTTTGTTGAAATAAAAATTGGTCTTGGTATTAACTCGGCCTCCAGGATTTTCTCTGGGATCCAGAAGGCTATAGAGAGTCAGAAGCCCATTCCCAGAGCTGGCGGCAGCTCAGGTTGCAGGGGCTTCAATGACCTCCTAATCCTCTGCAAGGCTCTGACCAGCCCCCCTCAACCCCCCAAGATACTGAGCCTGGTTCCTTGGGACTGAGAAAGCTGCTTCAGCCTCTGCTTCCTCAGACCCTAGCCAGGAAAGCCCTGTATGGTTGTGGTATGGATCTCCAGGGCCAATCTATGACCCCTATCCTACCCTTATCATGTCTCTGGGTCACTGGGCAGCCACAAGGAGCAAGCACAGGATACCTATCACCCCCACCCTCCAGGTTTGGCTGCAACTTCATCTCTACAACCTCTCTGGCCTCAGTTTCCCTTCCTGTGAAACAGGAAGCTTGTCTGAACTGGGGAGGTGTTGAGGGAGACTGAGAGGACGGAGTGGCTAGCCAGGTCCTAGGCAGCAGTTAAAGATGTCCAGCCAATGTCAGAGAGATGGCAGCTGAGAGAAAACCCCTAGACCTGAGGAAGACAGACTGCCAAGCATGCCGCTGTGGGTTGGGTTTTCCAAGGGATGGAACATACAGCCCCTTGGTGTCTCTGTACAATCTGCTGACTATGCAGATTAAGATCCCCAGTTGCCAGACAGTCAGGTTAGGACAGGATCATGCCATCTATACCTCCCAGAGTACTTCCTAGAGAGACTTGTCGGTGCTCCTGAGATGACAGCAGCTATCAAATTTAGATGCAAATGTCCCTCAGAATCCAGCATCCAAGTCATTTTGGATCCCAACTACCCAAGGATGCCAAGCCCCGAAGATGCTCATCCTTCACCCATCATCTCTGCACACCTGTAGCCAGGCCCTGGTCACTTGTAACAGCTAACGCCATGTCATTTCTCTATAGATAGCCGTTTGTGGAATAATGAGAGCAAACCCCTGTGTTTAGCACAGATGCTGGTTTACTATTTCCTTTTGGGGTATGGGGGTTCAAACCTGGGGCTCCATGTTTATCCTCTATCACTAATTATACCTCCAGCATTTGTTTTTTTTACACAGGGCCTCGGTACATGTCCAGGCTGGCTTGGAATGTGTGATCCTCCTGTCTCAGCCAATGCTGATGCTGGGATTACAGTGCTGTAACATCATGCTTTACCTTTTAAAATATTTTTATTCTGTGGTTGGTGGAACCCACCAGTTGAAACCAAGACTGGCTGTTTCAATACATGTATGAATCTGTGACCAATTGCTTCCAGAATGAACTGTTGAAGGTCTTGTATACCTTGAATGATATGTTCTCTCTCCGTTTCCCTCTCCCTCCCTCTCCTTTTCCCTTAGTCTCCCTCCTGCCATCTCTGGGGGAGCCGTTGAGCCCCCTAGGGGACCTCTGTTCTTTATAGCCTACACTACTGAACACAGGCCTCAGAACTTGGGGGTGAAGCCCTGCTAACCTAAGACCCTGCATCCCAGTAGCCAATGAAAGGCAACACCCCCAACTGGTGGTCTTCTGGAAGCCTGGTCGGACCATATCCCAGGCAGTGTGTTTTGGGGAAGATACAGCCTGGGAATGGCTTGGGCTGGGGGCCTGGGAATGGAAGTGGTAGCCCGGGGGGTGCAGGAGTGGACCCAGCTGTTGCAGCCTGGCTCCAATTCCTGCTCTGCATGGAAGAGAGTCCCTAGGGCCAAGGCTGGTGGTCTGTCTGAGAGGGAGGGGAGGTGTGTGGGGGCTGTGCCTTCCTCCTGGCAGCAGTCCCTGGGGCATCAGGAGTAGGAGGAAGTTGCTTTCATGCTGAGGAACAACAAGCTGTTGGGGGGACTCTTACCCCCAGACTGTGTGCAGTGGGTCTCCCTGCTTTTATTACATGAACCTCTAATAGCTCTCGATCACATTCTCAGCTGACACCTGTGCCAAGTTCCTACATGTTCTAAGAAGTGAAGCAATCACCCCTCTGTCCCTTGTCTGTACCCCCAGAGCCTCCCTTCTATACCATGAAACAGGTACTAGCTAGTACCACCCAGATCTTTGAGCTAATAAGCCTCTCCACCCGAACCATCTGAAAACTCCTACTCACCCTTCAAGACCCTGTGCAATTGTACTTGTTGCTACTCGGAATACTAAGCCCCATATTAGCCCAGTATCATTTCTTCCTAGTGCCTCTTTCTTGTCTGACAGAAGGCTGCACACAGGCTTAGGTTACATAGTGCTTCATCTAAATTATCTTTAGCTGAAGATGTTATTGGGTCCTGTGGACTCAAGCTTGAACTATGAGGCTTGGTATCAAGGCTGTCAGGGCCTGCCCTCCACCAGGGCAAACACTGTGAGGAGGTTGGAGGGCATCAGAGAGGCTGAGATGAGCTGGTGAGTGGGAGGTTCCCTCCAGCAGGGGAATGGAGCCCAGTCGGCTTACCCACAACATTTGCCTGGCTTCAGTGGAGGCCAATGGGGCGGGGCCAGAGGGGAATCTAACTCTCAAAATCCCTCCTGCCTGCTGCCAGCCTCCAGGGAAGTCCCGCCATGTGGGAACCTGATATTTTAAGACTTAAAGCAAATGTTTCTGGGGCCCTGAGCTGCACCAAGGCTCCCATTCAGCCTCATGGGGGCAGGGCCAGCACAGAAGAGCAGACCCCACCTTCGCCCTGTTCCCTGGGTGGCAGTTTCTGATAGCAGGGAGCATAGCCTGCAAGAAACCCCTTGAGCACAGGGGAGGAAGACCCAGGGGAGGGGCTTGCAGCTTGATGGTCCCTCTCCCAGGCCATTAGAAGTCTTGAATCCACTCTGGACCAGGACCAAGTACACAATTAGCTGCCCAACCTAGGCACCGTCAGGGTGAGCACTTCCATGTCCAGGGTGTGGTTTTGAGCTGAGAAACGTGAGCTGAACCTTTCCATTCAGTAAGGAAAGAGATTTGAGATCCACTGGTGATGTCTATCTGAGTTACAGACGTAACAATGATGATCTGTGTGCTGCTTCCTGATCCACAGTGACAGAAACACAGGACAGGATTCTTCCCGTCATGGGCAGACAGAATTCCTCATGGCCTGGGTAAGAGAGGGGCATGAAGCTTTGTCTTGACTCCAGGCTTCTGTCCTAGACTCCCTCCACCCCCACCCCAAGTTCACCTTCCTTCTAGTCAGCCTTGAAGGTTAGAGCACAGCACTGGGAGGAGCACAATGCGCGGCACAGCAGCTGGAGTTGTTCTGGGGCAGTCAAAACCTAAGAGTCTAACCTTTGTTTGTTTGTTTGTTTGTTTGTTTGTTTGTGTGAGAATGGGTCTCACTATGTAGGCCAGGCTGGCCTGGAACTCACAGAGCTCCACCTGCCTCTGCCTCTGGAGTTCTGGGATTAAAAGGCTTGCACCAACAAGGCCAGCAAGGATGTAATCTTAAAGTATGTTCCAGGACTGGTCCAGCAGGGAATACAGGGGCACACCAAGAGAGGAAGGCTACTCTGGGTGTTCTTTTAGGGTGGACTATACTAGCAGACTCAGCTATCCCAGACCACAGTCCTCAGAGCTGGGTTTCTTGATTGACAGAGCTTGCTCACACTTACCCTTAAGTCATGCACCTGTCACAACTCTTCTTGGGCAATTTTCATCATTTTACAGATGGAGAAACTGAGGTCCAGAGAGAACAGCCTTTCTGGGATCCCAAGCCAAGTTAGCTGTGTTCTCACCTTAACTCTCTGCTCTGCCTGCAGACATAGCAGAGCTCTGGATGGCTGGGGTAGAGTAGAGCACACCCTGAAGAGAATCCTAGCATTCAAACCTGCCTGTGGGGCTCCCGGCCAGCCTGAACTCAGCTTCCCCACACGCCTGGTAGATATCACCACTGACCTGGAGCTATTACTTCCTGCTGCCCTCCTTTTCCCATTTTGACAACCTGCCCAGCTTGACCATTGCCACACGGTCTTCCTGTGTTCCTGAGAGCGTCCCCACCTTAGACAGGACAGGCCTGCCACCACCATTGCCTTGTTGTGAGGATGCATACTGTGTGGCCCCCTGGGCCTCGGGGATCCCAGTTCTGAAGTTGGTGGAAGGGTCCCTGGCAGGAAGGTAGGGGCAGCACCCCATCGTCCTCTGCTGCCCTGCTCCCTACCCTGGGCACACATGCTGTTCACTCTGGTCCAGCCAATTGCACTTGGCCTTGAACTCTTCACAGGCCAGAGCTGCATGGTGTCTGTGGTCACACCTCTGACAATTTGGAGCCAGGAAGGTGACCACAGAAACTTATGCCTACAGAGCCCCAACTGGAGGCCAGGTGTCCCCAGCCAGAGTGCCTCCAGCAGCCACCTCTGCCCCATACCTCCTTCCTCCACATCCTTTATTCTTTGGGTCTTGGTTTCTCCACATATACTTAGGAAAAGGCAGGATGCTGTTAGAAGGGAGAGAGGTGCTTAGGAAGTCATAGTGGAGGTGGGAAGAAATCATAGAAAGTAGGACTTAGGGGTCCAGGAGGAGGACGTGGGACACCTTTCAGAAGAACACCAAGAGCCCCACAGACATCAAGAGTGGAGACTGAATTAATTAGGACTCCTAAGGCCACTGGGTCAGTGAGGTCCCAGACCTGGGGCCTCCCAGAGACCCTACATCCAGGGCACCACTGGGAAAGAGATAGCTCAGAGTGGTAGGTGAGGGTAGCAGGCAGTGGCAGACAGCACCCGGCCCCACCCCTTCCCCCAACCACACCCTGTCAGAGCCCCCTTCTCTTGTGTCTAGGCCCCTGGACCCTCTTGCACACCCAGACTCCAAACTGGAAAGACGAGCCGAAGAACAAACAAGCTCATACCACAGCCCCTACCCAGGCCTGCATGGGCAGGGCCAGGAGCTGGGGTTCCTCCTTTTGGGGTCCCAGGAGCCTAGTGAGAGGGACAGACTGCCTGTCAGCCCCTATCTAGCCATGCCAAGCCCCCTGCTCACTTTTCTTCAGGAGAGCACCCTGGAAAGCAGGCGCAGGTGGGCCATTGTTCCCCGTGTGCATTTCTTAGGAAGAAGGCTGTCCACGAGACGTCAGAAGGTCATTGAAGCTAGACAAACAGGACCAACTCCTTAAGATTCTTCTCAGACCACAGTCCCTGTGGCTCCTTCCTAAGGCTCAATTCTGGCATTCAGACACATGGTGAATATAGGGCTAGGCACATTATAGCGACTGGACACACACTGGCTACTCAATAAAGAAACCCTTCAGAGCAGTCTAGGGCACACTGAATGACTCTTGCCTCAGCCTGCTCTTGCCATCCGAATTTGCTCCTGAAGAGTCAATTGAGACCTCTGTCTCTGTCTCTGCCTCCCCAGTGGCTGTCATCACTGTGCCAGAGTCTTGGCACACTTAGAAATCAGGAAGGTTCCGTTTCTTCCAGATCCGAGTGGTGATTTTCACTGTATTTGGCAATCCAAGCTACAGAAAAGAGGAGAGGTCTGTTCTGGGGAGACATGGAGCTGAAGAGAGCCATGGATGGGTATGGGCTGGGCTTGGGAGGCAGGCCCCAACAAGACCTAGAGTCAAGGACGCTGCCCGAGAGTGGACATGGGTGGGCCAAACTTTAGTGCCCTAGTGCCCTAGTCCTAATCCAGTGACACAGAGCTCAGAAGACCTTACCTCCAGTCTGGAGGCTAGAGCACAAGTCCAGTTACACACTGGCCAAGCAGTGGAGGTGGTCAAGGGGCTCAGGGTGGAGGGGAGAAACAGGGGCTGTGGGGAGCTGCCATAGAAGAGGGTAAGGACAAAATCACAGAATAACAGGGGGCTTGAGGGTAGTGGGGCTCCAAACTAAAGAACAGAGGAACACTGGGCAGTACTAGAGACAAGACTTCAAATATGTTCAGTGGCAGCATTTGACTGGTTGGCCAGGTCTGTCCCCATGAGACCAGAATGTGGCTAGCCACAGTGGCCAGGCTAGGCCAGATTGGTGTGCTGGGTGTCCATCCTTCCTAAGAACCTGTTAGCAGCCTAGACATGGGGCATGGGTGAGCAGGCGAGCCGGGTACCAGGCTGTCCTGTGAGGACACAAAGCTCCACCCTCAGTCTTGCCACCGGACACTCACATGACCTGTGACTGGCTGCCTGCCCGCCCACCCACCCTGCTGCCAATCACAATGACTATCCTCCTGCCACACCTGCTCATGGCTGACAGAGGTCTCTATTCCCGGCCAGCCGCCTGCTTGGGTTATATTTAGGCCACAGGGGTGGTGCTGAGCTCCTGACGCCCTCTTGGGGCCCAGAGCAGGGGCAGCTGGACTGGGCTGACTGCCCAAGCTTGGCCTGGTGGCTCAAGAAGAGTGCTGAGGCCTGGTTACTGCCTTCACGGCTGGCCTCCCAGCGCCTCATACTCTGTTCCTTAGCTAGTGGACGAAGAGAGGCCTGAGCTCTGGCTGTATTACATGTGAGAAAGGCTGGAGCAGGGACTGGGCTCTAATTCACTCATGGAGCCTGGGCATGATGGCTGTGGAAAATTCAGGGGACCTAGCAAGACTGGGGAGCGAGGAGGTCCAGGCCAGGGAACAGGAGGACAGTCAGGAGCTGGGCAGACAGTACAACTGTTGTCTCCTGGAGCTCCCTGAACCCTTCCAGGGGGACCCTGAGCCCCAGGCCCTTCTCCAGGCTGTCTCATAGGATGCTGCTAGGCAGGAAGTGATCCTCACAAGCCACACCACCTCTGCTGGTGCACAGGGACACGCCGTGATATTTGGGCCTTAAATCTGACTCTCAGCCTGAGCCAGACCCCAGGTTTCCTGTCCCCATGCCAGCGTGGAGGAGCAGTGTGTCCCATCATCCTCACACTGGTAGATATGACTCTGAAGACTCCAGACCCGGGGACTTCTGTGAGACCTCTTCATCTTGCTATACAGCCCAGGCAGAGGGGATATGACTGGGTTCCTCGCTATCTGCCGTGCTCCTGCACGCATGCCCAGCTTCCAAATCATCTGCCACTGTATCAGTCACGGCTCTGTAGAGGAACAGAACTGATAGAATGAATATATGTTTATTCATATATATTCAATAAATAAATATACTGTTTATTAAATCAGCTTACTTCAAAATAGTAACAACAGCTGTTCCACACCTGAGAGGCTAGGTACCCCAGTAGAGGGAGCAGTGACTGTCACACTGGAGGGGGTCCACTCTTGGTTCAGGAGGCCAGGCACCTCAGCAGTCCTAGTCTGAGGCTGCTAACCTGGAAATTTCCAGAAGAGCTGCTGGTCCTCAGTCCTGAAAACACTGTTTCTGCCATCCGCAGAGGGAACAGCAGCAGCAATAGGGCAAATCCACTCTGGGAGAGATCGAGACACTGAGCAGAAGGTGGGGAAGCTTCCCTGGTCAGACAGCTATCAGAAGGCACCGCCCACACTGGGGAGGTGGGTCTTCCCACATCAACTAAAGCCAATCAGGACAGTTCTTCAGGTGGGGCTTCCTACTCGAATGATTTTTTTTTTTTTTTTGACAGGGTTTCTCTGTGTAGCCCTGGCTGGCCTGGAACTCACAGAGATCTGCCTGCCTCTGCCTCTGAAGTACTTCAATTAAAGGCCTGAGCTACCACACCCTGCTCAAATAATTCTAATTTGTGACAAGTTGTCATTAAAGCAGTCTGTCTCCTAGGGAGCCGCAGCTGAGTCTGGCCACCTAAGAAAGCAACATCTATCTGTACAGACTGTTCCCTCTCTGCCTTGAGCTCACAGGTCTGGTCAGGGACCACAATCCTGCTCAACTGTCAGTTCCAGCTTAGGAGGGGGGGCTGCTCAAAGCTCAAGTCCTCCCCGCTCTCTCCCCAGCTTCCTGCCCTGTTGACCCAGGATCTGAATGAATGTCTGGGTCCCAGCCTTAACTCTCCCCCTCATCGCAGGAAACACATCACTGGGGACTGTGGGACCACAGACCCTGCAGAAGGCATTGAGGGCAGGGCCAAGGGCTCTTGCCGGAAGTGGCCGCCCTACCCTCTGAGGTTCAGGAAGTAGGGGTCTCAGAAGCTTCCTCTGGGCCAGACTGCCTCGGTGGAGCTGGGCAGTGGAGGGTCAGAGGCCTGGCTGCAGCTGCCCCTTCCTCTCCAGCCAGTCGCCAGCTGGGTGGCCTGGGAAGTGGGGATGAGGGTGGGTCCCTTGGGCTCCCACAGGTGACCAGCCGTCAGAACCGGAAGACTGAGCCCAGCGTGATCAGAAAATGGGGAAAGGGCTGCCTGAGACGGGCTCTGGAGCATGTGCCCACCTCAGCCTGGGCCTGTGTGCTTCCTGCCGGATTGGTCTCAGTCTCAGTTTACCCATCTGTGCAGCAAGGTCTCCATCACTGTGCCGAGAGCCAGAGGGGCTGATCTGGAACTAGAAACTTTAGAGGCGGCTAGGTCAGGAGACATGTCAGCCCAGGCTCTTGTTGTACTCACATCAACACCTCCCCAGGACCCCCTTTCCAGGGTTCCCTCCCCAGAGTTCCCTCCCCAGGGTCCCCTCCCCAGGGTCCCCTTCCCAGGACTGAGCTCCACTTTTCCCTCTCTGGTGCCAAGCCCACCCCATAATCACAGCACCAAGAAACCTGCTTGGGCTATACTAGGGCTGGTCAGTGTGTGTGCTCACATGTGAAGCTGTGAGTGCAGGCAAAGGCCTATGGGAGACGTCAGCCCATGGGGCCAGGAGTGCCCTCGGGCAACACTGGGAGCTAGGCCTTAAGGACTACACTCTTAACTTGTCCCTCGCTTGCAGAAGGGGCCTTGAATAGAACACTTAGATCCCATTGGGATAGAGCCTCCAGGTTATCCACCCTGGAAGAGTCTCACAATGGGTGGAGCTGGCACCTCAGCCCATGCTCAGGCCTGTGTGTGTGAGCTCCCTGGCCTGGCCCACACATGACGAGTGGCTGTCCATCAGCACAGCCAGCCGCTTTGGCCATCCGTCAGCAGCCAGCAGTCACAGGAGGAGCAGCCTGTTTGTTTTGCCAGATCTGTGCCGCTCCCTGGGGCGGGGCCAAAGGAAATGCCATTTTCTGCCTGGGGTGCAGGGTGGACTGCAGGAGGGGGGCAGGCAGATATCAGGAGGGGTGGGAGCACCAGGGGCAGGGGCAAGGCCAGGCTGGGATATGGAAGGACCCCTGGCTAATCCAAGTTCCATGTAGATGCCCACAGTCTTACCCTGTTCTGTCCCTTCTAGAACCAGAATGAGTGACACCAACGTCTCCTGTTTCCCATGGTGGCTGTCTTCGTCCAGGTCACTCACCCCTGTTCCTGGCCACTGGCTAGGGCAGACTCAGGTGTCAGCTGCCACCAGTTGGGGGGGTGTTTCTGTATCTGAAATCCAAGATGCTTGATCCTAGCTGTCTACACTGGCATGGGGCTACTTTGGGGATGGGGACTGAGACAAAGACTAAATGTTTTGGAGAGGCGAGGCCTACCAGGAGATTTAGAAGGGCCTGGGCACTGATTGGGGGAATCCAACCTTAAAGTCCGGGAGAAGGATAAACGAAGCTACATTAAAAGAGATAACATATGCAGTGAAGGAGATGGTATCTGGTATCCAGGAAGCTAGGCTGTAGCCCCTGGGACGACGTCTGCATATCCACACTTGCTAATTCATCCAGCCACCATTTGTACTAAGTGAAGATTTGGCTGTACATGTGTCTGCATCTGAGGTGTATGGAGCCAGTGTTACTTAGTGTGCTGGGCTTCAGTGATCAAGACCAGGCTAGCCTCAAACTCAGAAATCCACCTGCCTCTGCCTCCCAAGTGCTAGGATTAAAGGCGTGCGCCACCACCTCCTGGCTTCTTTTTTTTTTTTTTTTTTTTTTTTTAAGTCAGCTCCTTTTCGAGGCTTATTTATTTTTGTTTTTTTTTGTGTGTAAGACTCTTTTCTTGCATATATATACACATACATACACACATACACACACACACACACACATATATATATATCATGTGTGTGCAGCGCCCAAGGAGACCAGAAAAGAATGTTGGATCCTCTGGAACTCGAGTTACAGACAATTAGATTGTGCCCTTTGGTGCTGAGAACCCAACAACTCTGGTCCTTTGCAAGAATAACAAGTTCTCTAACTGCTGAGCAGCTCTCCAGCCCTGTTTGTTCTTAAAATGGTTGTTGAACAATAGACTGGGGGTGGTGTGTGTGTGCATGCACAACATACACTGGCAGATGTGGCGGTTTGAGGTGTTTTGTTTTACGACAGGATCTTACTGTGTCTCCTGGTCTGATGTTGAGCTTCTGGGTCAAGTAATGTCTCCACTCAGGCCCCTGGGAAGCCAGGGCTACAGGCTCCATTTCTGTGTCCAACGTGGGATGTTCTATCTTCCTTCCTTCCTTCCTTCCTTCCTTCCTTCCTTCCTTCCTTCCTTCCTTCCTTTCTATTTTTCCATTGCAATGTTGAAAATTGTCCTTAGTCCCTCCATGTGATTATACTATACACTGCCAGTCCTGGGCTACCAAGGACAGTCTATGTACACTGAAAATGAGACCCAGAGTCCATGGCATCTTGGCAAGCATTGATGAGTCTCTGCTCCTGGGACAGATTCTGAAACTGGGACCAGAGTTGGACTAGTGTCCTCTAGCTGGTTCTGTTGCTAGGATGCAAAGCCATGAAGGGTTAGAGTCAGGATGATGCCTGTTCCCTTAGCCCCTATGACTCTGTGTCCTACTGCCCACAGGGAAGGGAGGCTTTCAGGAAGCATGCTTCTTCATTCAAATTTTTCAGAACATTCTTCTCTTCTGGGTCATGGACTGCTTTGATTGACATGAACGCAACCTTATGATAACTCTGCAGGTGTCTATCCTATTTCATCTCACCAAACTAAGAACCACTGTCAAAAGCATACAGGAAAGATGTCACGAAACTAGAGAATTCTGTACAAATAAGGAGCCCAGAGCAGAACACAGGGTACCTGCACTTCTCCATAGAGTGAGCAGAGCCCAAAGAACTCAACAGCAAAACCAAACTGCCATCCAACCCTTCCACTAATCCTCTGAAAGCCCCTTGGGAGGCTAAAGAGGAGTGGGAGTGTGGCTCAGTGTGTAGAGCATTTCACAAGCATGCATGAAGACCCAGGCACCATTTCAAGGGCTGCAATGGAATCAGGCATGGAGGGCACACCTAAAACTCAGCACATGGGAGGTGGGGACAAGGGGCATCAGAAGATCCAGGTTATCGCCCTTAGCTACATAGCAAGTTCCACAGCAGCCTGATGGATATGGAGAAAGGAGTCCTTTATATACTGATGACCAGAGTGAAAAGTAGTCTAGTTGGGTGTTGATGGTGCATGCTTTTAATCCCAGCATTTGGGAGGCAGAGTCAGACAGATCTCTGAGTTGCCTGCCAGCCTGGTCTGCATAGTGAGTTCCAGGACAGCCAGAACTACACAGAGAAACCCTGTCTAGGGGTGAAAAAAAAAAGTCTATCCATTAGGGAAAACGGTCTGAAGTTTCCTTAAAAATTAAGAATTAAACTCCCAGCCGGGCGGTGGTGGCGCACGCCTTTAATCCCAGCACTTGGGAGGCAGAGACAGGCGAATTTCTGAGTTCGAGGCCAGCCTGGTCTACAGAGTGAGTTCCAGGACAGCCAGGTTTACACAGAGAAACCCTGTCTCGAAAAACCAAAAAAAAAAAAAAAAGAATTAAACTCCCATTTAATTCAGCAGTCTCCAACCAAAGGAAATGAAAGAGGTACTGTCTGCACGCTCATGTGTATGACAGCACTGTCCATGATGGCCCAAACATGGCAACAACCTGAGTATCCACAAATGATGAATGTAAAAAGAAAATGCAGTAGTATACAACTCCGCCATTAAAAATATTGAGATCCAGACTGAGCTTGGTGGTGCTTGCCAGCACTTGGGATATGGAGACAAAACAGTCACTAGTTCATGGTCATTGCTGGCTACACAGGCAGCTCAAGGACAGCATACAGTATTTGAGACCCTGTCTCATAACACACTGGGCTGGCTGGAGAGACAGCTCAATCAGTTACCTGTTTGCTGTACAAACATGAAAATCTGAGTTCAGTCCTAACACTCAAAATTTTAAAAAGTGGGTGCTGGAGAAATGGAGACAGGAGAATCTTTGGAGCTCAGTGACCAGCCAACCTATCCCAATTGGCAAAGGTCCTGTGAGAGACCCTTTGCCAAAAACTAAGGTGGATGGCTCGTGAGGAACATGCCTGAGGTTGACCTCTGGCACTGACGTTCACACACATACACATGCATACATGGATGTGCACCTGTGAACACATGTAAACATACACACTCTTCTGTACACACACACACACACACACACACACACACATACACACACACACACACACACTAAAAAAGAAACATGATCTCCATTTGCCAGAGTAGAATGATAGGAAATGTCATATCAAGGGACAAGCCAGCACAGGAAGACAGAGTCTACATGTTGTCACTCACAATCTCATATTTTCTAGAGTAAATGCAGGTTGTCAGGACCCAGGGAGCTGAGGGGGAGCTGGGAGGGGGGGGCTGGAGAGATGCTGATCAGGACATGTGGTTACAGTCAGACAGGAGAGGGTAAAGAGACCTTCGGAGTAGCAAAGTACTTTGGGGGTAACTGTAGTTCATAAATCATATTCTTGAAGAATGCCAAAAGAGCAGATATTTAGGTGTCTTAGAAGCATTGTATAATTCTTCAAGGTCATGCCTTTGCTGTCTGCATCTGACAATTTCCACAGTGCACACATACACACCTCAGTGTGTTGTATTGCAGATGAGAATGTTGTATTGAATATAAGAAACACATACGATCTTACTGTTGATTTAAACAGTAAATAAGTTTGAACACTCTAGAAGTAAAAAAAAAAAAAATTAAACTCCAGCTGCTCAAAGCAGTTTTGAAAGCATGCCATTGCAAAAGTGCCCTGCGAGGTGGGTGTGACAGCCATCTGATCTGCCGTGCAGAGGTCCGGTGGGAGTGACATGAGCTACACTGAGGCCCTCTCCTATACTGATTTGAGGGTTCTGGAGCAAGAAGACCCATGGGCTGGTCCTGACTCTACTTGAGCAAAGGGTGACATACCTGCGGCCACAGGGCACACAGCCCCAGTTCCATCTCATAAAAATTGCTTTAACTGGCCTCAGGGGCCACTCGTCAAGACAACAGTTCTTTTTGCACACTCCTCAGATGTGAGCCAAGTCCCTAGCCTTGGTGTCTTGGGACCTTGAGCTAACCTGAAAGGAGAAGTGAGGCACTACTGGCAGATGCTGTCTGGGAAGAGCAGTCCTGAGAGTTCCAGAGCAGAAGGCTGTGAGAACAGAATTCAAGGCCCCTCAGCAGCAGCTCAGTCCCAAGATCTGCTCTTCTGACAGTGGTAACAGGTCAGAGAACCCAGAGGGGACATAAGGCCAGAGGCTTAGTCCACATGGGATCCAGGACCAAGACAAACACAGAAAGTCCACATGATGTCACCCAGCTCCTGCCTAGCCTGCTCCCTGCTGGTGTATTAAGGAGTGCTACCTCAGTTTCTCCAGGTGCCCCTTGACCTCTGGCTTCATTGGGCACCGTGGTTGTTCTCAAATGCCTCAGGGCCTGCTTGTTCCCAATGAAGCGTGAGACAGCCTGGCGCCCGCCCGCCCACACACTGTGGGGTGGCTTCTGGTCACTAGGTCCTGGCAGACACCATGGAGGGAGGGGCTGGAACATCTTCGGGCACCAATAAAGGCTCCTGTCCATCTGTCTGTCTTCCGAGGACAGCTGGTATAACTACACACAGAAGGATAGTGCCTCCATACTGCTGTGGCCCTCCTTCCCTACCATTTAGCCAGCTCTGTTCATCTCCTCTCAGCCTCAGTTTCCCCATCTCTGAAAGGATCCCCTGGGAAAAAGACAACCGACTAATTAGGACCTGCCCCTCCATCCTAATCCCAGTGTTGAGCTTGAGCGGTCCACGCCTGACCAGAGGCCCCTCCCCCTCTGTGGGTCGACCTCACACCACCTCAGAGCTTCAACAGTGTGATGGGGAACCACATGGGGTAGTGGCTTCTACCAAAGCAGAATGGACCCAGTCCCTAGCCTACCTTGAAGATCCCTGTGCATGGTTGCATGACAGGTCCTCCCAACTGAGAAAATCTTTGTTACAAAATGTGTGGTAGAGAAGGCAGAACCAGTTTAGTCCAGGAATGATCCAGGGTACTAGCACTGCCAGGGAGAAGGCACTGCAGAAGGATCTGGCCGGGACCCCTGGGCTGTCAGGCCAGTTCCCTGTTCCACAGCTGTCTCAGCTCCCATCTCCCCAACCCGCCCCAGGATTCCTATTTCACTGAAGAGATTAAGACCACCTGGCAAGAGCCCCCTCCCGATAGCCTGCCCTGGCCCCAGCCCCCCAGCTCTGCAGCCCCTCCCCCAATCCATCATTCCCACCCCCACATTCCCACAGAGTCTCTATACCTTGCTCTGCTCTGCTGTGGCCCCGACACCACTGCCACCTGATGGCTGCCTTGAGTCACCTCCACATGAAGCCAAGCCATCCCCACCATACAAGCCCCAGGCCATCCCCCACCATACAAGCCCCAGCCACTTACCAAGATATCAAGGGCAGCCACCAGTAGCTGTCCCTGTTGTGGATCCTGTTCACTGACTGCCCAGACTCCTTGCCATTCTCAGCTAATGGCTGAGGGGCAGGACTGGCTGGTGCTGCCCTGACTTGAGGTTCTGGGCTTGGGCCCAGCCCAGCCGGCCAGGAGCCTCAGCCAGCTCAGACTCAGCAGATGCAAGAAGAACCTTACTTAGCTCTGAGAACCACAGCACTGGGCTCCCCCATTTGTTTGTTTTTGAGAAGTTCCAAGCTAGCTCAACAAAGCCCCAGAGAAGGGATTTGTCAGGACCTGGGTGGGGCTGGGCCACGTTCTTGGACCTGGGAAATCCAGGCTTCATTGTGACCAATGGAAATTGAGCAGAGGGTGCCTAGCTGGACATTTCTGGGGTATACTCCTGGGGCTTTCTCTCTCCCAATCCCAAGCCAGACTTGAGCACTGTGATGCAAGCAATGGTTATCTCAGGGTGCTCAGGGACCAGCTGGGATGTAGGAAGGCCCGAGGGAGCTGAACGGTGGTGACATCAGCAGAGGAGGTGACTGAAGGCAGCATGAACTCATTCTGTTCTTTTTCCAGGGTTTCCAGCATTCTTCCCATTGTTTCCAGGTGACAACACAGAGAGAGGCCAGGGGCCCAGCACAGTACCTACCGTGGAAAGTAGTGCCATGTCACTCTCCTGACTCCTCTGCTCTAAAAGGACAAGATGATATGGCCACTGTCACAAGGAGCCCTCCTTCCCTTCAGGACAGCACTCCACGCCTTTCCCACATCTGTATGGGGTGGCACTAGCAGGGCTGGCAGGACCTGGCCAGCACACTTGTCCCCCACCAGGGAGTCTCCATATCTCTCACGCTGTAGCCAAGCCTCTGCTCCTGTCAGTCCATGGTGGCTGGGCTTCCCGAGGGCCTGTTACACAGGGACTCCCTGCATCTTGCCCTTCAGACTCCTCTGCTCTTTTATCCTCCCTGCTGTGTGACAGCAGCGTCCCTGTGCCTGTGACAGGCTGGACAGCTTAATCTCCAAGCTAATGGGAGCTTCCTGAGAAACATCAGACTAAATTTCTAGCCAAAGCCCAGGCCAGTGGGGAAGTCAGAGCCCTGGAGGCACAACAAAGGGCAGAGAGGACAGAGAGAGGCAAGAAACGTTCTTATGAGAAAAAGCTTCACCACAAATTAAAGAATTTCTCTAAGCAGTTCAGCTCGGTTGTTGCAATGAGTGTGAGGATATGCATTTACTGCCCACTTCACACACACACACAGATCCAAGTTTTCCTGGGCACGTGGAACAGACCTATAGTTCCAGCACTCAGGTGGAGGCAGGTATGAGAGGTCAAGGTCACCATGGCTTCACAGTGAGCCCCTGCCTCAAACAAAACCAAAGTGTTCTCTTTGGGGGGCTAGGAAGATGCTCAGTGTTTAAGAAGACTTGCTGCTCTTGCAGAGAGCCTGAGTTCAAATCCTAGAAACCACATGGTGGCTCACTACAGCCTGTAAGTACAGCTGCTGCAGGAGACTTGACCCACCCTTCTGACTTGCACAGGTACTGTACATATGCCCAACACAAAGACACATATTCATGTGTGTAAATAAACTAAATCTATTAAAAAATATTCTCTGTATGTTTATCTTACTTTATGTATCTATAAGAAAAACAACATCTGGAATGATCACCAGCATCCTAGGCCTTCAGAACTGACTTATTTACCAACACACCAGACCCAAGACTAGCAGCTTAGTATGCACAGTGCCTTCCAGGTAGATTCATTCAAAAGGGTCATTTTTACTGATATGTTCCCCTGGGATATTCTTCTAGTACGTAGTGTTCAGGACACTGACCTGGACAATAGGCCCTTTCCCCACAGCCCATCACCTGACTGTGTTATGTTTAGCAAACAGCAGATATGAATGAACTAATATAGTTAATTCTTCCTTTACTGAACAGCAGTGGGTTCTACAAGGACCTTGTCAATCAAAAGTCCACTTAAATTTCCAAAATGTGTGTCAACACCAGTGAAGACCAGTTACAGCAACCTATGTGGGTGGTAAGCCTGCATGTGTGACCCAATCTGTATGTGTGCACGCTGGGCAAGTGTCTGCATGTACAGTATGAATGTGTGTATGTACCTGTACTCATGTGTTCCTGTCCAGTTCTGTGCATGAAGACTGTTATCCCAATGGTGGTATACATTATGGTATGCTCACATGTGCAAGCATTCATCCCCATATATGTATTCGTGTTCAAATAAGTGCTCCTGTGTGTGTGGCAGTATGTGTATTGTTGGGTTGCCCTACAGACAAGAGGAATCTTGCAAGATTTTTGGCAAGGCCTTCTGGCCGCTCACCCTGAATCCCCACACCTCCTTAGAGCTATCTGGCTCCTTCTTTGGACAATGTGGTACCTCCTGCTGTGCCCAAAGAGGGAAGGGGAAAGAGGCTGTTTTCTTCAGCTGCCTGCTCCACAGGCCACCTCCTGCCACCCCCCTAGCCTGAACCTCAGCCCTCAGAGATCCTGTACCACACCTCTGCTTGACAGTACCTGGGGTAAGGGACTCATGTCTAGAAGATGGACAGCGAACTCCCCATGTGGCTGGCTCTTTCCGCTAGTGGGCAGCTAAGTCAACAGGCTCAGACCCTGGCTGTCCATCAGTCTGTCTGTTTGTTTGTTTGTTCTAGAGTTGTGGGGACTTCTAGCCTGCAGGGGTCCCTGATGACCTGGGAGGATAGTATTGCCCATCCAGCCTGACCATCCTTCTCCCTAGATCCTCAGTGGACATCTTCCTGGACACTTAGTCCAGAACACAACAGCCATACTGTTTGTATGGCAGGCAGTTGGGGGCAGGAGACCAACAGTGTGAGGCCAGCCTCTTAACTGAGGTGAGGGCCTTATCTTCACCATCTCATTTCCTCACCTACGACTGTATCTTCTGTCTCCATTTGACAGACTGCATTGATAGTAGTCATCAGTGCCCCAGGACCTAGACATTCCAGGAGCCACAATGGGTCAGCATTTGCCATGAGACAAGAGCCAGGTGGCTCTGGGGTTCAGGAAGAGTCTCAGGAAGATGGAGCCAGCAACAGCAAGTCAAGTAACTCAAACCACCAGGCCCTCAGAAAACTGCAGGCTGCACACAGAAAGCTGTCCCTCATTCTGGCCAAAAGCCTGCTCAGGGGCACCTAGCAAGGCCACCAGGATGGCTCTCTGAATCTCCTGATCCTCCTCTGGGACACCCGGCTGTAGGTGTAGTGTATTATCCATTTCCAGGAACCCTGCTTGCTGTAGTCTGCCATAGTCCACAATGCTGAGCCTTAGTTCTAGGAGGTCCCACATAAGGTAGGTCACATGAGGTGGCCTTGATGGAGTTCAGAGTAGGAAGGAACGAAGAGAGGAAAGGGCATGGACCAACAACAGGCGAACTTGAGTTAAGAAAGGGGTCAGCTGGGCTGTGGTGGTGCACTCTTTAATCCCAGCACTCTGGAAGCAGAGGCAGGAGGATCTTTGTATTGGAGGCCAGCCTGGTCTACAGATAGAGTTCCAGGACAATCAAGGGCTACATAGTGAGACCCTGTCTCAGAAAAGAAAAAGAAAAAGAAAAAGAAAAAGAAAAAGAAA
>NW_021604647.1:1069046-1074233 GCF_004785775.1 Grammomys surdaster | reverse complement strand
GGGAAAGGGAGAGGAGAAATGAGGGAAGGGGAGGGGAGGGGAGAGGAAGGGAAGGGAAGGGAGGAGAGGAGGGGAGAAGAAGAGAAGAGAAGAAGAGAAGAAGAAGAGCCGAGCCTCAGGGCGCACCATCTCTGAACAGTGTCTCTGCTGCACCAGGAGCTACCGCAGCGCCTACTTCTGGCTGGGTACAGCAGCGTTTGCACACGCGGCGCTTGTGTTAGTGGTTGCACATGCACGCTCTGGTGGGATGTACGACCTAGATTTCGATGGGACGTAGAGCCTCCAGGGCGCTCCTCAGTACAAGTTACCCCACAAAATTTCCCAAAGTTTGGAGGCTGGAGACCAGGGAGGGTCATTTGGCCCCAGCCAAATGTGAGGCACGGTTCTTACCTGCGTGCCTCCAGAGCCCGGGGGTGGTGGTCCTCCCGATCTGCCCTTGTCCCCCAGGGTTACCCAGAATGACTTGGTTACAGCCTCGGGCCAATGACCTACGTGGACAGACTGACGACGAAGCGCGCCCGAGGGGCCTGGGTTCCTGCGGAGGCAGCCTCCAGGGGGCTGGGAGCGGGAAAGAGCACAGAGCCTCCCGCAAGCCCGCGGCTCCCGGCTCCGGCGAAGGTCGAACTCCCACCCCTGCGCTTCGGAGACTCGCGCGCGTCCTTGTCCCGGGCGCCGAGGCAGAGCCGCGGACGTCAACCCAGAAGTCGGGGAAGTTGTTCCTGGCATAGCCATCGGCTTCCTTTGAGTCCTTGAGGCTGCGTGCAGGCAGGAGATGGAGGCAATTTCCAGCTAGCAATCCTGAATGAACTAACCGGGTCACGTAAAGCCCAGCCTCTCTCCTAGCCTCGCTCAACGCCTATAGGGACGTAGCCTGGGTCTGCCCTCCATGTTCTGATTTCTGGAGGAGGTGATCCCTGCGCCCGATCTCTGCGCGGGTACACCTGTATGCATTTTTGCTCCAGGTAGCCAGGAGTCGATGCTGGGAGCCCCGTGGGCCCGCGCACTTTGTTTGAGGAGCCAGGAAGGCCTAAAATCCGTGGGCTGTCAGGGCCGCGGGAGACGAAGGTGCGCAGGATCAGTGCGGCTGGCAGCCAGCTCCGAGAGGCCCGCGTCTTTACAACAGACAGGGAATGAGGAGTGGGGCTGGTGGTTGTAAGGGGCTGATTTGCCCGCTCCCCTGGGGCTGCCACGTGGACCCAAGGGAGGCGGAGTCGAGCCAGAGCAAGGCCGGCAGGATTCTCTAGGGGTCTGCTCCCTTCGCACTGGGAACTTTAGGAATTCCACTGGTTTCGCGTCCGACCCTGCAGACCCGTAGAGGCCGACCAAGGGGTGTGTGAGTTGCGGCAGAATGCAGCCACGGTGCTGGGTGCAGCCAGGAGCCCATACTGCCAGCCACAAAGCCCAGGGTTCAAGGGGGAAAAGTTTTAAAAGTAAATAAAAAATAAAATAAAAAGCAAGCTGCGTGACTTCTCAGCCCCATTCAGCATCCCCAGTCTCAAGCCTCTGAGCCCCACTCCTTTCCTCCCAGCAGTCAGTCTCAACGTTAGACATCAGTTTTAGGGCCTGTAAAATGGTCTAGTCAGGGATGTCAACCTCCTGCCTCAAGCCTTGGCGAATTGCAGGTCTTCTCACTCTGCGTGGCACGTGGAGGAGCAGGGGGTTCAGCCCAGGCCTCGACCCTACATTGCACCCTCAGGACTAAGAGGTGTATCTCATGAGCTCTCGGCGCAAACCCCGTTCGCCCTCAAACCCCTTACGGCTACGGTAGAAGCCTCGCCGGCAGGGGGAGCGAGGCAAAAGGGAGCGGCGGCCCGTGCAGGTGAGGGAGGAGCATTTCCCGGGGTGGATAAGGCTCTGTGTCCGTTCTGAATCTACGCGCGTGGGGTGTAGGACTGCCGAGTGGATTCGTTCCTTGCGCTGCGGGCAAGAACCGGTCATGAGGCAGCGTCGCGGGGAGCGGAGCGCTGGCCAGTTACTGGGCGAACAGGCTTCGACCTCACAGTTTCCGTGCTGTGCCCAGGGAAAGGGCGGTCCTAAGAGCTGGGTCCTGTAGTGCTAGGGGCGTTTGCTCTACAGCGGACGGGAGGCTTGGGTGTACTCGCACTTGCAGGGTTTCGGGTTTCTTAAGCTAGTCTTCCTAAGGGTTCAATTTTTCTACTGTAATGGCTAGTGTGGGGAAAGAGTTGGGAAGGAAGGATGAGGGTAATCGAAGAGGTGCCTATCCAATGCGAGTGGAGCGAGCTAGCCACCTACTGAGCATGCTAAGTGGGGCCCCTCACACGCGGCCAGCCTTTGCTCAGGGGATTGTTTGCTGTGATGTGTTTACTGACCCAACTGTGGATTGCAAGTGCAGCCACAGCAAGAAGAGGTTAACGGAGACTAGGGAGATTTCTCTGTCACTGCAGGTGACGCTGGGGCATCAGGACGGACCCGAGGGCTGACCCAGAGCAACCAGGAGTTTCAGAGGTTTTCACTTTCACTTCTCAATATTAGCCGCACTGAGGTCCAGGATGTGACTGCAGCCCTGGGGGAGGGGGAGGTACTGGGGAAAACCTCAGCTTCTCCACCCTGGGATGATGTACATCCCTGGTTTGCAAAAATCACCTGTCAGAGCCCTGCCCTACATCCTCACATGGGACTCAATTTACAGACGCTCTGTGGACTATCTTTGATGCTGCTGTATCTTTGCATCGCTACTGCGACCTTTATGCACCTGCCCAAGACTGGGCCCTCCTATTGAGCTGGAGACAATGAGCTAGCACTGTTCAGGAAAGAGGGAAAGAACCTATGGCCCACCTAATCCCACACTACCCTCCTTAGGCCTGCCCCAGGCCAGTGACACAGATCACTGTCATTGCCAGTCCCCTGAATGGCCAGCCACTTGAGGATCAAGAAACGACTTCCCGGCAGCCTCTTTTTCTTAGCATTCTTGTCCCTAAGCTTTCAAGGATACTATAGGGCAACAGTCCAATTACACACAACACCCCTCCCACACCCCAATCTATCATACAGGTCCTGGATACCCACTCCCTGCACTCCTAGCCTTGATCCTTCCACTTAGTAGCTGCTACAGCCCAGAGATGGAGGTCCCCACCCGGAGACTGTCAAAAACCCAGGAGAGGCTGCATGCACCCCACTACATCCTGAGTCAGTTCAGCAGAAGGGCTACAGAGTCCTAGACAGAAAGGCCTTGGAAACTGGGCCTTGTCTACCAATAGTTAGTACAATCTAGGAGGTTCTGGGCTTCATATCCTGTGCGCAAAGGGCAGGGGCATACTGAACGGGCCAGAGAGGTGAAGGGAAGGTACAGGAGAAGTGGGCATTGATGTAATGTCTTGAGGCCCGAAAGCTGAGTGCCTGGCCCTGCACCTTAGCAGCTAGGCCTTTCCTGTGGGCAGGCTGGCTGCAGGGTGAAGAGGGGACAGCACCCCACCATGCGGTCTAAATTTCTCCGACGTGTCCTCAGCTCCCTCGGCCGGCCAGGCCCCGCCCCCGTCCTCCCTGCGCCCCGCTGGTGCGCAGGGAGGTCGGAGGAGCGGGCACTGCCCACCCTCCGGATGTAAAAGCGTCCTGGCCAGAGGCGGGCAGTGCGCGCGGGGTGCGCGTGACGCTGGGGCTCCCGGTCTTGTGCGGCCTGGGCGGCGTCCCACGGCTCGCTTCCCCACCACGAAAGCAAGCTGACCCAAGGGGCCTGTAGGGGCAATTGCTGGTGAGGTCCAGCTCTGCGGCACGGAGGGACGAAGGACTCCGCAGCCCTGGGGCTATCTGCTCGTGGCCTGTGCGAGAGCCGGAGCCGCTCTCTTACCCAGGTGCAGGGGCCGCCGGGGAGGAGGTGGAGGCAGGTGGGGCCAAGGGCAGGGTCAGACCCAGGCAGCCCCCAGTGCCTTGCCAGTGCCCTGCCATCTCAGACGGGGACTGAGTGCTGCTCGAGACATAGAAGCTTCTCCTTTGGGGCTGTAGACTCTGGTGGTGGCTTCGCAGAATAGAGGGGACGCCCAACCTCCGCAGAAGCTGCAGGATGTTCAAGGGGCGTTGGTCACACAGGGCCCCGGGAGGAGAGACTAGGGACAGAGAGTTTGCGAGGCAGGAGGGCCCTGAATTTCCAGGGTGCTCCAACTGTTCGGACTCCCGGGCCAATATTGGCTGAAAATGGGGGGGTCTCATGACGCCATAATCCCTTGGGCCCTGGACCGGCGGCTGTGAGTGGCACCACAGGCCCCCGCCCCCGGGCCCCCTGCTCTGGGCTGGGCGCGGTGCGGCTGGGCGTACGCAGTCGGAGGCGGCGCCGGTCAGGCCCGGGCGCCTATGGACGCGCGGAGCCCGCTGTCTGCCCGGGCCAGCGCGTTCAGCATCGCCTCTCTTGTTGCAGCCGAGGCCTCGGAGGGCACCGCCCACCGGGGCCCCAGGCCCTCGGACCGGGCGAAACTACGCCGGCTACCAGGATCCCCAGCCGGGATGCACTTCAGCACAGTCACCAGGGACATGGAAGGTGAGCCTTCTGTCCGCATCTACACCGGCAGGCCGCCCGCCGGCCCCCTGCTGTGAGGCCTTGCGGCCCAGTGTGTAGACAGGAGCTCTAGGCCGGGTGGGCTTCAACCTTGAAGCTGGGACTCTGGGACAGGAAGAAAGGGCGGCATTCCCCAAAGTCAGTCCACCCACCATTCTGGGAGTCCAACCTCAGGAACTGAGCACAGACAGTGGTTATATCTTCCAGAGAGAGGACAGCAGGGGCCTCTTTGAGCTGGAAGAAGGAACGATGGTTAGAGAAGAGTCGGGGAACGCAGTAAAAGAAGGGGGCGGAGAAAACAAACAAACAAACAAACAAACAAAAATACAAAGCAATGAGAGCAGCCAAGAGGAAAGGAAAGCGAGAAAACAGAAAATATGACAAAGGTGAGAAAGGAAGATACACGCGAAGGAAATAAAGAGAATGAAAGAGAAAATGAAGGATAGCGTGAGACAGAAACGTAACTTCATGAAAGAACAAGAGAAAGGCTGCAGGTTTTATTTACGTTTGAAAGGGCAAAGACACAAATATTAGAGAACACACAGAAATAAGAGGAAGAGGTTAGACGGAAGAGAAGACATGAAATTTTGAAAGTGGAGAGAATGACACCGAGAAATGAGCAAGAGACAGGGAGTTAAGAAAAAGCTGTAGCCAGAGAGAGGAGACAGAATGTGAGGAGA
>NW_021604647.1:1043821-1068646 GCF_004785775.1 Grammomys surdaster | reverse complement strand
GGAGCGGTGCGGCCCGGGGCGCGTGCGGCGCTGCGCCCGCCACTCGGCCCGCCGCGCGGGACGGCGCTCTGATCGGCGGCGGGTGGCCTTCGGGTCATGATCTCCGCCGTGTCCAGCCCGTGGCTCACGCAGCTCTCGCACTTCTGCGACGTTGCAGCCTTCGCGGCCAGCAGTCTGAGCGGCCTGGGAGCCCCGTCGCCTGGCGCCGACCCGTTCGGCCCTCGCGAGCCGCCGCCACCGCGCTACGATCCTTGCGCTGCCGCCCCCGGTGCCCCGGGCCCGCCGCCGCGCGCCTACCCTTTCGCGCCCGCCCCCGGGACGGCCGGCAGCTCGGCGGCGGAGTCCGAGGGTCCGGGGGTTAGCCGCACCGCCGCGGCCAAGGCGCCAGTGAAGAAGAACCCGAAGGTGGCTAGCGTGAGCGTGCAGCTGGAGATGAAGGCGCTGTGGGACGAGTTCAATCAGCTGGGCACCGAGATGATCGTCACCAAGGCAGGCAGGTCAGGCGCCCCCTCCCCGCGCCCCTGCCCACGTGCGTGCCGTGCCTCTGACTGCGTGTCCAAGGGATGCGCGGGAGCCGGGTTGGAAAGCGGATGGAGGTGCAGCCGGGCCACCTGCGGGTCCGTCTGGCCTCTCTGCTGACCCGGCTCCAGCGACAATCCGCGGAGCACCAACCGGGAGTCCTGGGACTCTTCGAATTCGAGGGAAATCTGTGGGCCAAAAGCGCGCCCGGTCGCGGCGGGTAGGCAGCTGCCACCTAGGAAACTCCCCGTGGGTTTAGTTCGGTCTGTACGGCAATCTCAAGGACAAACATCCCTATTTGTATGGATAATTTTAGGAAAGAGTTAAGACCCTTAAAAGCCAGTGCGCTCATTTTCCGGGAACTCGAGACCTGGTTTTCTTGGGCCTCAATTTTGGCCGCTTGTGGGCCCAGTTCTTCACAAGCCTGGCAGGGTATCCGTGCCAGTCGCTTTGTTATTTGTTTTCAGGGCCGAGAGGGAAAAGGAACAATTGCAGATGCTCCCGATTTGACCAGTAGACAAAGGCGGGTGCTGGGTTGTGTCTAATGTACACACCAGCTCCGTGGCCAAGGAGGCTCAGGGCCTGTTTGCAAAGCCTTCTCGAGGTTTCTGTTTCCCTGCTGTGCAGCCTTCCCTGGGGAACCTAGGCCTGTCCTTCGCTGCTGCTCTGTGGATTTTCTCCAGGATCTTTAGCTATCCATACCACCCAACACAGCCTACTGAAGACAGCAGCTTGGCCTTCTGGTTCCGGGCAGACGAACAAGGGCCTTGAATAACACTGGAGGGGTTTAGAGGAGAGGGAGGAAACAGGAAAGCATACGCTGAGTCCTTTGCAAACAGATTCTTGGGGGAAACAGGGATTTGCCTGTGTCCTACAGAAAGTTGGGAAACTGAGAGTCTTGAGAGTTGACGGTTGGAGTGCTGGGGTGTCAGTGTGACTGGTGGGGGGTGGGGGTGGGGAGGATGTTTGGGATCACTACAGCACGGGTTTCACTTTGTTGGAACCGGGAACTCTTTCACTTTGTTGGATGAAGTCAGGGAGGCTCTGAGAAGGGGAGAGAAGTCCCGGGACCCAGATCGTAAGTATCCTGCAGCTGGCTGAGTCGAGGTCCAGAAAGTTCTGAGATTCCTGGGGTAAGAGTGTCTGTGTAAGCAAAGAAGACAGAACAGGCTTTGGGATTCTGCAGCTCAGCACCTGGTTAGCCATTTCTGTGTTTCAGAGAGGGACCTGGGGCCTGACCTGTTGTTGCCTTGCCCAGAGTTGGATAAGGGCCTACTTGAAGTTAGAGAGCCAAGAAAGCAGCTGAAGAGAGACCCGAAGGAAGGGCTGAGCTAGGGGCTGCCAGGCCAGAGAAGCTAGAGAGTGGTCCTGTACTCACTACCTGAGGTAACCTGCCTTCCCTACCCCCACCCCCAGACGAATGTTCCCCACCTTCCAAGTGAAGCTTTTTGGAATGGATCCCATGGCTGACTACATGCTTCTCATGGACTTTGTGCCCGTGGATGACAAGCGCTACCGGTGAGCAAGCCCTTGGGACCACTGAGACAAGCTGTGTGTTCAGGGAACAGGGTGGGTGGATGTGCTAGAAAAAAATCGAGTCCCTCCTGCTGGCAGACTTCAAATGCCACCCAAGCTCTTTCATGACTTGGGCCTCCTGTACTGGCCACTCCACAGCCTACTCCTGCCCTGCTCGGTCCTCCCTCAGATCCCACCCTATGTATTCTGAGCTGCCTCAGAAACTCACTGGTGGAACCTCCTGAGCTTCTGGCAACAGGCAGCTCAGATGCCTTGGCCTGTGTAGTCTGCCACTTCTGGTGCCAGTCTTGTCCCCTTCCCCTATTTCTAGAGGACCTTCAGTTCCAGAGCTGGGTCAAAAATGTGGGGTAAAGATTGTGCAGGGCGGGCCTGGGCTGCTTGGACAATTAATAGTAATTAATACAGGGAACGCTGCCGCCCTGCGCCTAAAGCCACCGGCTAGTGACGCCAAATCCAGTCGCTGACCTTCCGGGCCCTGGGGCAGGCAGACCCGCTTGCAGCGAAATGGAAGAGGGGAGTGGCTTCCTCTCTTTCTGCACCTAGGTTTCCCTAACCTTTTGTGTGTTGGGCCTTAGGAAGTTTTCTAGTTTATTCATAGTCCCCTCTCTTGCCGCTGTGAATTGGGAATCTTGATTTCACCAAGAGAACAGACAATTCTAAAGTTCTTTTGGGGTTCAATCTGCACATGGATGGGGTCTCCTTGTTTACCCTATGTATCATGTTTACCCTATATATCATGTTTACCCTATATATCGTGTTTACCCTATGTAGCATGTTTACCCTATGTAGCATGACCCCCTCCCACGATGTTGCTCTAGGTATGCTTTCCATAGCTCCTCCTGGCTGGTGGCCGGCAAGGCTGATCCTGCCACACCTGGCCGAGTGCACTACCACCCTGACTCACCGGCTAAAGGCGCACAGTGGATGAAACAAATTGTGTCTTTCGACAAGCTGAAGCTGACCAATAACCTGCTGGATGACAATGGCCATGTAGGCGACCCTTCTCTGGCTTCTGAGCTGTCCCCTGCTGTAGGCCCAGAGTCCCCACTGACTAGAGACAGAGGCAGTACTGGGGCAACACTGGGTTGCTGGCTTCTGACAGGATGGCCTCTGTGAGGAGGTCACCTTCCTTCCATTTCCCACTATGAGCTCAGGTTGGGGGAGGCTCTTTAACTGAAAAGCAGATGCCTTTGTGAGAAAAGGGCAAGAGTCTTCTGCAATCCCAGTCTGGGGGAGGGGGCTCCTGCTGCATGGAACTCTGCCTCATAGCTGCCACCCTGTCCAGGCCTAGGGCAATTCTTGGGGTCCTAAGTAAATAAGATCTACAATCCCATCATTTGCCAGTTGAAGAAGCATCTTTTCCTAGAGATACTAAATGGGCTGCAAAGGCCTATATAGTCTTTAGAGTGAGGGGACTTGCCCACATTAGCTAAGTAAATTCACTGTTTACTTAGACTTTGCTTGCGTCATGATTCTGGCCTGAATCCTCCTCCAGCCTCAAGGCTGCAACTGACCCCCATCCTTGTCTTCCAGATTATTCTCAACTCCATGCACAGATACCAGCCCCGCTTCCACGTTGTCTATGTGGACCCTCGAAAAGACAGTGAGAAATATGCAGAGGAGAACTTCAAAACTTTTGTGTTTGAGGAGACACGCTTCACTGCAGTCACTGCCTACCAGAATCACCGGGTGAGGGTCTGCTGGGGGGCCCGGGGACAGGCCCGCCCAGCCTCCTATATCAGCTTGACCTCTGTATCAGCAACTGTCATTGCAGCCTGAAAGTTTGTTTTCCAAACCATTCCGGAAACTCCCCATCAGAGGCCTGATCTGAGGTTTACCCAGATTCCTAGGGCTGCAGCTCAGTTGTGCTCTTTGTGCTGGGGGGCTAAGGAGGGCGGAGGTGACCACATTCCCATCCTAGTCAGGGACATGAGTCTTCTTCTTCATATATTTGGGCAGGCAACGGTAGATCTGGTGAGAGAAGGCGCATCGTGCTGGGGCGGGGTGCAGTTGTGGGCCCCTTCTCTTCCAGATAGTGTAAAAGGCCTAGTAACCATCCCCTGCCCACCGCTGCCGAGGTCGAGCAGCGAGCGCAGTTAGTTTACACCAACTTCCCCGCAGATCACGCAGCTTAAGATTGCCAGCAACCCCTTCGCCAAAGGCTTCCGGGACTGCGACCCGGAGGACTGGTGAGTGCCCTCAGAAGGAAAAGCAAGGGTCGGGGCTCTTGGTCTGGATGCCATGGTGACATGACCCAACTCCCCTTCCTCAGGCCCCGGAACCACCGGCCCGGAGCGCTGCCGCTTGTGAGTGCCTTCACTCGCTCTCGGAATCCCGTGGCTTCCCCCACGCAGCCTAACGGCGCGGACAAAGGTAGGACCTGGGGTCGTGGGATCGCGGCCGTAGCCCGTGCGCGCTCGCTCCACCCGGGTCTGCCGCCGCACCCAGCCTCGCCCGCACCCCGGGGCGTCGCGGCTTCAGCAGTTGCACAAGGAGGCGGCGAGCGGGCAAGCGGGCACTCGCTCTCCCGCCCGCCACCCCGCCCGCCGCGCCCCGACGACGCGGGCCGGGGTTGGGGTGGGGGCTGAGGTGAGCCCCGACGGTCCCTGCTCCGTGCTCATCCCCGACTCTCCTTGCAGACGCGCCAGAAGCCCGGCGCGAGTTCGATCGTGACTCCGGACCCGCAGCTCTGAGCGACGCCACGCACCCGCCGCAGCTGCTGGCGCGCGTGCTGAGCCCCGCTCTGCCTGGGCCTGGCGGCCTCGTCCCGCTGCCCGGCGGATCCGGAGGGCGCCACAGTCCCCCGCACGCCGATCTGCGCTTGGAGGCGCCGGGCGCGTCGGAGCCGCTGCACCACCATCCCTACAAGTACCCGGCCGCCACCTACGACCACTACCTCGGGGCCAAGAGCCGGCCGGCGCCCTACCCGCTGCCAGGCCTGCGCGGCCACGGCTACCACCCGCACCCGCACGCGCACCCGCACCCGCACCACCACCACCCGGCGGTGAACCCGGCCGCCGCCGCTGCCGCCGCCGCCGCCGCCGCAGCAGCCAACGTGTACTCGTCCGCAGCCGCGCCGCCCGGTGCCTACGACTACTGCCCCAGATAGTGCCCCAAGGGCCACCCAAGGACTCACTCCCCATGTGGGGAGCCATGCGGGCCTCCCGCCCGCTAGTGCCAAAGCTCCGTCCGAGGCGGAAGGAAGTGGTATTTATTGTTCTTCGCGAGACCGCGTCGCCTCCAGCCCGGCCGGCAATTGCAGTGTAGAGACCCGAGTGAGCCCCGCCTGCGGGCGGTGTAGATACGTGTAGATATGTGTAGATACTGTAGATACTGCACCGGCGCCGCTTTCATAAACGGTTTCGCCTCTTTTGGAAACTGCCGGTGTGGCTATTCTTTTGCATCTAATTCGATGGGGTCGGGCGTCTTTGGGACAGAGGGACTTACTTAGTCTTCCCAGCTCTGGTCATTGGTGTGGGCGTGGAGCAAGGCCTCCTCAGCCCTAATCGTCCTTCCCCTCCCCGTGGGCTCACTGCCTCCCTCCAGCAGCTCCCCGACCGAGTCCACTACAGGCTGAGCGTGTGGTTTCCCGGGGCTGTCACTTCAGCTCTCCACACCTGTAGCTGCTGGTGCAGGGTTTGGGCCTGAACCTGTTTACAGGACTAGACCTTTAAGTTTTTCCGTGATGCTGCCGAGAATGATGTTCGGGACAGGACACTGTCCATCCGGCCTCGGATGGCATGCGGCGAAAAGAGAGAAACAAGCGGCAGGCTCGGCTCTTCCAGCGCTGCCCTGTCCTGGCACCAGTTCAGAATTGCGTTTCCCCCTGTTTATTGACTTTATTCACTGAATGTCCCCACAGAGTGATGGGGGGGGGGCGCACAATGACAGTGGTCATGAGTCATCTTGAAACTCCCGTGTGAAGCAATTTTTCCCAGGCCAGGTGGCTGGGTGACCTGTCTCCATTAACTCAACACCATCGAAGTGGCCAAAGGAACCCTTTGATCCCTCCCTTCCTGAGCTCCAGCAGGAAGGGCCAACCGAAGGCCAGCCAGAGTTAAGGCTGGCTTATGCCTCAAATAAATGGGAAATGTCAGGTTCTATCCCTGGCCTTCTGTTTCAGTATGTTCACGGCACTTGTCCCCATCAGAGACATGCCTTCCTTGGGCACTTCCGCATGTCAACCCTAAGTCAGTCCAACTTGTCTCATGTCTGACCTGTCCCAGGTTGGGTGTCACCCCCTTCCTTCCAAGAGCATCTAGTTCATAAGACCAGAGGGGACAAAGCTGTGGGGAAACTTCCTTGAGCACAGCTATGGACATTCATTCTCAGCTCCTGCCCCTAACCTTCCTTCAAGTTTCTTTCTATAGGTGACAGTGGGCTCTATTCAAGGCCACCTGTTCCATACTGGCCTAGAGTAGTAGCCTGAGGTTTGTCCTGCAGAGGGCAATGGTCAGCTTCAGGCAGCCCCTCTCCCTCAGGGAATGCAGTCCTTTCACATTCTTTCAGCAGGCTAGGGGTGTGGGCGGAGCTGTTTCACTAGCACCTCCATGTTTATATTAGTTAAAGCTGAAGTGAGCTGTCGCAGCACCCGGTTTTTGTAAGCAGGGTTGGAACACACACACAGAGCAGAGACCCTAAGTGCAATTCATTGACTTTGAAAATATCCCTGCTCCCACAGAGCTGGTGTTCATAAGAACTGGACCATTGCTAGCCACATGAAAGGACTCACTGGTGGGATTCCTAGTGCTATGTGCTCAGGCACTGAGTGTTGACCAGAGGCAGCAGAGAAGGGGTACTTTCCATCATGACTCTCAAAGCCTAGGGTTTCTCGCCTCTGTCCCAGGGATGAACCTGAGCACATCTTGTAAACAGGAGGCTGATCCTATGGAGCTGACCTCCGTGTGGGCGGCTGCATCCCAACAGCCCGTGGCTGCCTTATAAGAAATACTTTCCAGAAGTTACTTTTTCTGTGATGGCCCATTTGCCCATCTGGTTTTCTTTGGTTGGTTAGAGATTCTCTCTCTCTCTCTCTCTCTCTCTCTCTCTCTCTCTCTCTCTCTCTCTCTCTCCTCTCTCTCTCTCTCTCTATAGAGAGAGAGAGAGGAGAGAGAGAGAGAGAGAGAGAGAGAGAGAGAGAGAGAGAGAGAGAGAGAGAGAGAGAGTTCGCTATGTAGACTGGCTTGTCCTGGAACTCACGATGTAGATCAGACTGGCCTCAAACTCACAGAGGAGTGTGCCGCCATGCTCTGCCTTGTTTTCTGAATGGCACACTCTCCAGTTCAGCCTTTGCACTCCCAAATATGATGGTCTTTGGAGGTATAGCCTTAGAGTGTAATGATCAGAGGTGGGAGCTACGTTGGGGTGGGTAGGAGCAGGTGCCCAAGGATCCCCTGAGAAGGATTAGTACCCATATAAAAGACACAGGTGCCAAAGAGATGGCTCACTGGTTAAGAACACTGGCTGCTCTTCCATAGGACTGGAGTCCAGTTCTCAGCACACCATGATGGTTCACAACCACCTGTAACTCCAATTTCAGAAGCTAAAACAGACGCCTTCTTTTGGCCTTCGCAAGCACTGCACACACATGGTGCAAAGGAAAAACACTCAAAGATATAAAATAAAAATTAATAAAAATTAAAAAAAAATTAAAAGGGACCCCTTACTCTTCTGCCAGATGAAGACTCAAGAATGAGGCCGTCCACAGCCCTGAAGAGCACAGACCATTCCCAAACCCTGGCCTTGCACTTGCAGCCTCCAGAACTAAGAGAAATAAATACACCTTTAATCCTAGCCCTCAGGAGGCAGGTGGGTCATTGTGAGCTCTAGGTGACCCTGGTCTACATAGAGAGTTCTAGGATAGTCAGAGCTACAAAGACCCTACCCCACAAAAAGAGTAATGTCTCCTGCTTTTGGCCATAACAAGTTGACTTGAATGATTATGAGAGACAGTCTTTTCCTTTCACATAGCCATATTGCCTGCCCTGCCCTGATGTAGGCTGCTGTGCTGTCCCATGTGGGGACAGACTGTCTTACTTTACCTGCATCTTCTTGGTTACCCACACCCTAGTTATTGGGCTCTCCCCTGTGCTGTTCCCAGGGATCCCTAGATAGTACAGACAGTCTAGGCTCCAATCTATGCCTCAAAATTCTTCAGAAATATAATAAAGGCCCAACTAGAGAGCTAGACCAACTAGGGGAGATAAGACAATGACCAGAGCCACAGGCAGCCTGCCAGGAGCCTCAGGAGTGTCCAAGTGTCCGCTCTGCATGGTGGCCTTCCCTAAGGGAAAGTGGGAGCACCCACTGCCTTAGGTCTTTCCCTAGGGAAACATTTGGCATGCAGAGGACGAGGGGAAACTGCTGAGGGGTGCCAAGAGTGCTGCTGACAGGCAGAGACCCCAGCTGGTCTGCAACTCCAGCCCCAGCCCTAGCAGGGGAAATCAGGAGTGTGCAGGATTTCTGTGGAGGGTGAGACACCCCCCTCTAGGTGAACTACAGATAAAGTAGGGATGAGAGGGAGGCATGAGGTCAGTGATAGAAGAATAGGCTGCTTGGATTGGGCTGCGTGCCTCAGTTTCCCCTTTGTGCTGTGTTTTATGTTTTCTCCTCTGTGTGACTTTCTTGAGGTCCCAGCTGGGCTTGGCCAAGGAGCTTACTCCACCCCACCCTCCTCCTGGGTCTCTCCAGCCACCTCACATCCTTCTGTGGGTCCAGCCCAGACCAAGTGGAGACTGGGCCCCTGGCCCTGCGGGCTGATGGGACCTTCCTCCTCTGGCAGTGAGTCTCACGTTCTTTGCCTTTCCCTAACCACACATCAAGCCTTTGATTCGGTTCCCCTTCCTGCTTGTTGTATTACTTCAAACCAGATGGGCTCCTCAGATGAAGTCTGGAGACTCCGTGTCTGTGTAACGCTGCCAGGTCTGTGTGTGGGAAACAGCAGAGCAAAGGTATTGTGCTAACAGCAGCACAGAGGGGGAGGGGGCGGTTTGCTCTCACAGCAGGAATTAAGCTGTCCTCTTAATTGTGAGGGACGGCATTGCAACGTCCTTTATCAGTTTTCATTTGCCACTTTTAGATAGTAATTCCATTCCCCTTCCACCACCCCGCTCCATCCCTGGACTTTGGGCCAGCCCAGAACCTACCCTGCAGACCCATGAGGCTTCAGTTCCACCATGGTCCCACCTGTCTGAGAAGAGACACAGGCGCGAGCCTTCTACTGGTCTCTCCCTGCACATACCTCATATTCCCTACTCTTCCTTTCTTTCTGGCTCTGGCTCATGGCAGCACCCTGCCTTCCACTCTACCTCTTAAAATAATAATATAATAAACTCTTAGATCCCCCACGACAGTTCCTTTTGTGTTATTCATCACACAAGGCTGTCGATGGCTGCATCTAATGGCAGCATTCGATGGCTGCATCCCAGGCTCCTGAGATGGCTGCACTGCACCAGCTATGCATTAGACCCTCACCCTGAGACCCTGATTCTGCTCCAAGGGGGTAAAATAGAATCCGTTTTGTACAGCTGAAGTTGGTGGGCTGCTCTAGCAGATAAAAATGGCCTGGTACACATGGGGACATAGATCCTGACCCTGCTGCTCCTGTCCTGTCAGCTTTTGGTTCTCCTGAACTCTTGTGGTGAAGGCCCCTTCCTCCGGGTGGGCTAGCTTTTCTGAGGTGGGAGGAGTCACAGGAGGAGTCAAGCTCACAGTCAGAGCCCACCTTATAGGAACTGGCTGTATCCCTCCTGGCCCAAGAAGCTATTGAAGGGCTTCTACCTGGAGGCCAAGCACAGTGCTGCTCCTACTACAGGCTGCTGCCCAACAGCTCCAGAAGGGTGTGGCCTCCAAAGGACCAGGTTCTGGGCCAGGATGGCCTCTGGCTCCTGCCTGTGGCCTATCAACTGCTCAGTCTCAGGCTATCTCCAAGAATTGTCCCTGGCTTTTGGTGCCTGGTTTCCCTCCAGCACTAGTTCAGCCGATTCCCAGTCTAGCAGTGTCTTGCCTCTATCCAGACTAATCTGTCTGGAAGGCAGTCTCCCAATCACCGAAGGCTGGCACACATTAACAGAAAGCCTGGACTAAGCTATGGTGAGACACTCTTTCACACACAGTCAGCTGTTCTTGTTTGTTTTGTTTGGTTTTTGAGACAGGATTTCTCTGGGTAGCCTTGGCTGCCCTGGAACCCACGCTGTAGACCAAGCTGGCCTCGAACTCAGAGTGCCTCTGCCTCCTGAGTATTGGAGATTAAAAGTGTATGCCACCACTATCCAGCTCAAGACTGATATTTCTTTTTTTCCCCTTTAAGATTTGCTTATTTACTTTATGTATGTGAGTACACTGTAACTGTCTTCAGACACACCAGAAGAGGGCATCAGATCCCATTACAGATGGTTGTGAGCCACCATGTGGTTGCTGGGAATTGAACTAAGGACCTCTGGAAGAGCAGTCAGTGCTCTTAACTGTTGAGCCATCTCTCCAACCCCAAGACTGATATTCTTAAAAACAAACAAAGAAACAAAATAGCAACTGAGAGACAATACCCAGGTGAATTTAATGCCCAGTTCTGCAAAACCAAAAACAACCCCAAAAAGCCAGCTGTGGTGGCTCACACCTGTAATTCCAACTTGAAAGGCTGAGGCAGAAGGATTGACACAAGTCTGAGGCCAACCTGGGCTACACAGTGAGACGCTGTCTCAAAAAATTTAATAAGTAAAATAAAGAAGTAACAGGAGATGAAAGAGCCCGGGGGTTGCAGCTCCCCTGTATGTCAGGGGCAGGAATATGGAGAACGGCTGTGGGAGGGCTTAGCACGTGATCTAGCAAGCCCACTCCTCAGGACACCCTCAAAACAATTCAGAGAGGGGATCCACCAAGTATGTGCACACCCATGTTCATAGCCACATCATTCACAAACACCAAGAGACATAAGCAGCTCCCATGACCTTTGGGAAGTGAATACATGTGTTTCATCCACACAATGGAGTATTATCCAGCCCCCAAAGAGAAGGGGACTCTGATATCTGTGACAGCATAGATGAATCTTGACAGGTTTTTTGAGCAAACAGGTCAGTGATTAGACAAGTACTATGTGATGCCAGGTATAAGAGGTATCAGAGGTCTGGAGAGATTGCTCAGTGGTTAGGAACACTGGGTATTCTCCTGGAGGATCTCAACACCCACATAGTGCCTCACAAGCATCTGTAATTCCAATCCCAGGAATCCCAGGGGATTTGAGGTCCTCTTGTGACCTCTGTGGATACCACATACACTACTTGTGTATATACATACATGACATACATGCAGGCAAAACTCTCACACACACCTCAGCTCTTGGCCACTTGAGTCCGGGTGGTGTCTGGCTCTCAGTTCCCTCCTACAGCACTGAGCACCATAGATAATGCAGTACCCGAAGTAGATCGGTGACACTCCTTGCTCTGGCTGGGCTCAGTCTGCCCTACCAGGGAGATGGCGAAACTGTGGAGCATGGGGCCTTTCACAGGATGACAGTGTCAGGAGTCACAGCTCCTGCTCTGGGGAGCCACGTGTGTCCATGAAGAGAGGTAATATCTAGTTCTCTTGGCCACTGTGGGCTGGAAGGATGCAGGAATGTGTAGGACAGGTGTGGGAACCAGGATGCTCCTACATCAGGTTCACATCAGGCTGGAATCAGGCAGTGGACTCAGGGCAGCTGGCAAGTGGCACAGCAGGTGAGACTCGGAGCAAATGTGTCTACAAAGAGGGAGGGCAGACATACAGAGATATGTATTCAGTGGCCAGAGCAGTCCCTGTCCAACCCAGGGCAAAACCAAGGTGTCCATAGCAGCAGCTCGGAGATTGTGAGGGAGAACAACTCAGCCACAAAAAAGGAGCAAGTGCTGATGAGTGTGACTCCAGGAGGCTCCAGCCACGGTGCTGAGTCAGGGAGCCAGGCTGGGTGGCTCTGCTGCAGGACTCCACTTACCTGCCACACGGAGAGGGCAAAGGCAGGCTGGGGACCAGCCTGTGCCAAGGGCTGCAGGCGTGGGAAAGGCCAGCAGGACAGGGCGGGAGGATTTGATTGGGTAATGGAACTTTTGTTAAAACCTTGTCAAAACTGGGGCAATGGCTCAGTCAATAAAGTGCTTGCTACACAAATAGAATTGGGACTCCAGAACTCAAGCGGAAAGTAGCAGCACATGCCTGGACCCACACCAGTGAAGTGGAGACAGGATGAGCCCTGGGACACGGGCTGGTTGGCTGAATGCATGAGCTCAGGGTTCAGGGAAAGACTCTGCTGCTCAAAACGTTAGATGGGGAGTGGTCTTATACCAACATGAGTGCACAACACACACACACACACACACATACACACACACACACACACGGCAAAACTCACAAACTGGGTGGTAAGGGAGGGTGGAATGCAGTTTATCTTGTGTATAAAGAACTCGTTGGGCCTTTCCCTCTCATCTCAGCCTCTCGCTGATGCATCTTCTTCCTCTCCTGCTCTAAGATGAGCATCATTCTCCCCGAGCTGACAGGCATCCCGCTGGCACTGGGCAGCTCCTGTGCTGGGAAGATCGGTGCTCTCTGCAGGAGTGGGGAGCAGCGGGAAGGGAGACTGCAGTATGCCCTGCCTCTGGCACAGAGCTGTGCCCATCTACCCTGTGCCATGACTTGAAGTAATACAAAGCCAGCTAGATATAGCTATACAATCTTGGATTTGTAAGCCTCTTTTCTATATAACCCGTCTCTTACTTTTTTTAAAGATACATTTATTTATTTTATGTATATGAATATACTGTAGCTATCTTCAGACACACCAGAAGAGGACACTGGATTCCATTACAGATGGCTGTGAGCCACCATGTGGTTGCTGGAAATTGAACTCAGAACCTTTAGAAGAGCAGTCAGTGCCCTTAACTGCTGAGCCATATCTCCAGCTCCTTGTCTTTTATTTTTTAATAATTTATTTATTTTTTATTTATTTTTTTAAAAAATATTTATTTATTTATTTTATTGATGAGTACACTGTAGCTGTCTTCAGACACACCAGAAGAGGGCATCCAATCTCATTATGGATGGTTGTGAGCCACCATGTGGTTGCTGGGATTTGAACTCAGGACCTCTGTAAGAGCAGTCAGTGCTCTTAACCACTAAGCCATCTCTCCAGCCCTAATAATTTATTTTTATCTTATGCAATTGCTGTTTTGACTGTATATGTCTGTATGAGAGTGTCAGGTTCCTTGGAGTAGGAGTTACAGGCAGTTGTGGGTGCTTGGAAGTGAACTTGGGTCCTTTGGAACAGCAGCCAGTGCTCTTAACCACTGAGCCCTCTCTCCAGTCCCTATATAACCGGTCTTGTCTCTAAGATTTTGTTAAAGCAACAGAAAATGAACCAAGCCATTCCTCATCCTCCCAGCCCCTTTACTTGAGGTTCATGGTGTGTTTGGCATAGTCTTGAGATTTAATTATTATTTGACGATGGTATTGTTGTTGTGCAAAGGATCAAACCCAGAGCCTCATGAATACTGGGAAGGTCTCTACCACTTAACCAAGTGCCAACCTTTCAATATCCTGGAGCCTATAGAGCTAGAAGGACAAGCTACTGAAAGGGGACAATGAGTGAGGCCTTTGTCAGATAGGTAAGGGGACCAAGTATTCAAATACCCAAGGCTATGGGTGACATCTCATTCATATCATGCCAGGTAGTCAGTCAATAAATGCCCTGGGTTAGGAGATTGTATGTTGCATGATTGGCAGCTCTCTATCCAGCCATGGGCTGACTGAGCCAAGAGTTCACATCCAAGTACTGTGGATGTAAAACAGGACACTGCCCTGACACTGAAGCACGGAATGCGGCTGGAGCTGAGTGTTCAGGTGTCTGCCATCATGAGGCTCCAAGTTTGATTCTGCGATATAGAAAAACCTACCAACGAAGAACAATCAAAAATACCCAAACAAAAGCCCCCTGCTCTCAGTAGGTGTTACTATGCAGGTTGGTTAGCTTCAAAAGTGAGATTCTCCTGCCTCAGCTTCATCCCCAGAAAACATTACTGGAAACAAGCATGACTTAGGCTTTCCGGTTTTTTGTTTGTTTGCTTGCTTGCTTGCTAGCTTGCTTGCTTGTTTTGAGACAGGGTCTTTCTTTGTGAACCTGATTGGTCTGAAAGTCGATATGTAGACTAGGCTGGCCTCGAATTCCCAGAGATTTGCCTGTCTCTGCTACCTGAATCCTGGGATTAATGGTGTGACCACCATGCCTGGCCAGCTTATACTTTGTTTTTCGTGGAGCCGTGATGGAAGTCGGGACTGTGGACACACTGGACCAGCTTTATCAAAGAGCTGTACCTGCAGGCTAAGATTTTTTTTCCTTTTCTTTTCTTTTTAAGATAAGGTCTCACAGTGTAGCCTTGGTTGGTCTAAAACTTGCTATGTACATCAAGTTGGCCTTGAATTTGAAGGCAATCTTTCTGCTTCACTGTTCATTGTGTTGGGATTCCAGGCATGTGTTACCATATCCAGCCCAACCTTTTTTGTTTGTTTGATTTTTGAGACAGTATTGTGTGAGTTCAGTAAGAATGGTATCCATGGGCTCATATATTCGAATGCTTGGTCACCAAGGAGTGGGGCCATTTGAAAGGTTTATAAGGATTAGGAGGTGTGGCTTTGTTGGAAGAAGACTGTCACTAGGGGCAGGCTTTGAAGTTTCAAAAGCCCATGCCAGGTCCAGTCTCTGTCTCTGCATCTCTGTCTGTCTGTCTCTGCCTCTCAGGATGTAGTTCTCAACTACTGCTCCAGCACCATGCTTACTGCCATGATGCTAATGTAAAAAAACTATAACAAGTCCCCAGTTAAATGCTTTCTTGTATAAGTGTTGCCTTTGTCATGGTGTCTCTCTTCACAGAAATAGAACAGTGACTAAGACAGAATTTGATACAGAGGAGCAGGGAATTTCTGTGACAGGCCTGACTATGGTGCTTGTTGGCACTGTGTAGACTTTGAGACTCTGGATTAGGAAAGCAATCAAGTGAAGCTTATGGGGTCACACTAGTAGGAACATGGAAGACAGTGGTGCCGAGAATAATGTAAATTATAATGGTTCAGCCCAAGAAGTTTTGGAAGGGAAGAGTATTAGTAAGTGGCCTAGAGACCATTCATGGAATATTTTGGCAAAGAATGTGCCTGCTTTTTGCCCTTGCCCTATAAATCTGCTTGAAGCTAAATTAGAGTTTTGAATTCATGGCTTTGGAGGAGGAGATTTCAAGATAGCTTAGTTTGGATTATGTCTATGATTTTGGTAATCACTCTTATGCAGATCTATAGTGAAAAGGAGGAAACTGGACAGATTAAAGCACACAAAAACAAAAGGACAGACGAAAACGTTAGAGGAGAAAGAAAGGGGGCATCAGGAAATGTTTTGTTGGAGCCAAGTGTCAAGTTCCAAGACATAAAAAGTTTAAAGAAAAGCCTGATGCTAATTGGAACAAAGGGAGTGGTGACCTCACGTCAAGACCCCACCCAGCTGAGCTTCCAACCTGTGGAAAGGAATTCAAAGAAAGCTTAAGCAGTGGAGGAAGCCATCAGCAACAGAGAGCTTTTGAACATGTAACTGGGCAAGAGGACAAATTTCTGGCCCTATCAAGCCACAGAACTTGACAGGTGGCCACATGGTTCTGGCTTTAGAATCAAGGATACAAGAGATTGTGAAATATCCCTCTGTGGTTAAGAAAGACCATTGAGGCCAGGCATGTTTCAGGGGTGTCCAGGCATGGAGGCCCAGAGAAGTCTTTTAGTGAGGCTGTGAAGGTGAAGCCTGGATTGTGGCAGAGACTCCCAAGTCATTGGAGAAGTCAGTCATGAGACACCTGTGAAGGGAAGTTGCTAACAGGGAGTGGAACCAGCGAGAGAGAGAGAGAGAGAGAGAGAGAGAGAGAGAGAGAGAGAGAGAGAGAGAGAGAGAGAGGAGAGAAAGAGAGGAGAAAGAGAATTTCATTCAACAAAGTTGAAGATCTGAACTTTGACATCAGACATGGAGATAAAAAATTTGGAGTTTGCCCTGGGTTTCAGCCTTGTTTTGGTCCAATATGTCCTTCTGTGCTTCCTTTTGGAATGGTCATGTATATTCTGTGCCAGTGTACGTTGGAAGTATGTGATCTGCTTTTTTGATTTTTACCGTGGGTTACAGATTGCCATGAGTCTCAGAAGAGATTTTGGAGTTTTAAACAGTATTGAGACTGTGACAGACTTTGGGGACTTTTGAAGTTGAACTGAATGCATTTTTGTATTGATATGGTTATAAGCCTATAGGGGCCAGGGAATAGAATGTGGTGGTTTGAATGACAATGGTCCCCATGGGCTCATATATTTGAATGCTTGGTCACCAGGAAGTGGAACCATTTGAAAGGTTTAGAAGGATTAGGAGGTGTGGCCTTGTTGAAGGAGGTGTGTCACTGGGGGCGGGCTTTAAGGTTTCAAAAGCCATGGCAGATCTAGTCTCAGAGTCCCTCTCTCTCTCTCTCTCTCTCTCTCTCTCTCTCTCTCTCTCTCTGTGTGTGTGTGTGTGTGTGTGTGTGTGTGTGTGTTAGCATGTAGCTCTCAGCTACTGCTCCAGTACCATGCTCCATGCCATGATAATGAACTAAGACACTGAATCTGTAAATGAGTCCCCAGTTCAATGCTTCCGTGTTGCCTTGGCCATGGTGTCTCTTCACAGCAGTAAAACAAGGACTGACAAGTATCTTACTTAGCTCAAGCTGGGTCACTCCTATTGAATTTGCTCTTGGAGATTCCATGTAAGAAATTTAACTCTCCTGAGACAATTTTACTGAGAAAAAAAGGCACAGTTTGTACAATCCTCCTATCACTAGCCTCTGGGGGACCTCTGCCAATGAATGGGGTAGATATGTACATGAAGCTGAAGGCTAAGAAGATACTCCAGTCATGTGACTGCTTTGTGGCAGAGATGAATCCCATGGCCAGGCTCCTCTTAGATCCCTGACCACAGTGAATAGACAGCTGTTACACCCATCAGTTTATTATCTACTAACAGTGACAGATGAAGAAAAATGACCCAATTCTGCAATCTGTGTTTACAAACACTGAATGCAATGCCTCTGGCCTGTGCCCTGGGTAATGCCCTGCTATTCCTACCAGTCAGATTTTCCCACTTGAATGTCCCATCTGCTGTCTGGACAGTGCTCAGGTCCCTCAGGTCCATGTGGAAGCCCCAGAGGTACTGTCATTATGAGGAACAGTGTTTGGTAGTGGCAGCCAGGACCCTTCATCTGTATGTAGCAGAGGTGGGTATTTAAAGTGAAGGCTGATATACTTTCTGTAGATACTGGCTGTGGCTCTGGGCTCTGTCATCCCTGATTGGACATCATAGGGCAACTGTGGGCAACAAATAGGATGGCCCTGGCAGGAGTGGACCATGAAAACAGGCTGCTTATTTTATTTTTTGACATCATTTACTTTGTATTGAAACACAGGGTAGCTTCAAACTCAGGACCACAGACATGTGCTACCACACCTGGCAAAACAATCCATTAGTTCCCATTTTTAATTTCATTTTTTGGGGGACAGGGTCTTACTATATAATCCTAGGGAAACTCACTATGTAGCCATGGCTGCCTTCGCAGAGATCCACTTGCCTCTCAAGTGCTAGGATTAAAGGCATGTACCACAATATTTGGCTCTTTACTTTGTGTGTGTGTGTGTGTGTGTGTGTGTCTGTTTGTCTGTCTGTCTGACTGTTGTTGGTGACAGGGTTATCTTGCTGCATAGCCCATGCTCACCTCAAACTTGTGAACCTCCTACCTTCGCTTCCTAGTGATGTAAGCTCTCACCGTCACCAGAAGTGAGCACTTGCTGCTAATTTCAGCTTGATACTATTAGCCACACCCTGTTTGCTCATAGTCCAGTGTCCCCCTTCACTTGGAGTTACATCTTCCTTGAGCAGAGCTGAGAAATCTTTCTTGTACTGTCCACCAGTCTACCAGGTGAGCTATCTGCACCTTCCATCTATCCATCCTGCCCAGACACTGCCTTCCTATCTTGCTCTCGAGCCTCCCTGAAGGCCAGAATGGCTTGCTGACCTTTGGGAGCCAGCAAAGTGTAAGGAGAGCTCATCTGCCAAGCTGCCGAGACTTCCCCAGTCCTCAGGCAACTGCTGAACACCTTGGGGGATGGGTGGAGTTGCAGGCTGAGGCCTCACAGCAGCAGTGGGCCTGGCAGACCCTGCAGTAACATGCCTTTCCCAAAGCTGGTGGAGTTGGTGCATCTACACCTTGCTTGTGTGAGACACAAGCATACAGCAAGTTCAGCTTGAATGGTGTCATAGATGCCAGCCTGCTGTCTGCCACGGTGGGGTTCTACACAAAGTTATACCTAGTTGAGAATCAAGCATTTCTAAAGAGCCCCAGAGGGATATTTTCTCTTTGTGTAAACAGTCCTTTTGTGCAGAGGGAGTTCTGTGGCTTTTTGGCAGACAAACACCTCAGTGAACTCCATTCACTCCTGCAAAGCATAGAGACATGCACTGCACTTCAGCACAGCCCTGGGCACTGGCTTCTCTGCACACTGTGGTGCAAGTTGTCCTTCGACAATCTCAGACCATCAGGTAACCCTCAGCATCCAGTGCTGAATCCAGATGCAGCCTGTCTAGCTTATCCCCAGAGGCCAGAGCTCCACACTACCTGGGATCCTAATTGTCTTAGAGTTTCCTTTGCTTGGATAAAACCATGACCAAAAGCAGCGTGGGGAGGAAAGGGTTTGTTTCATCTTATAACTCTCATGTCACAGTCTATCACAGAGAGAAGTCAGGGCAGGAACTCCAGGGAGGAACGTGGAGGCAGAAACTAAAGCAGAGGCCAAGAAGGAATGCTTGCTCCCCATGGCTTGCTTACACAACTTAGGACCACCTGCTCAGGGATCCTACCTGAATCAATCACCAATCAAGAACACATCAGGCACACTTGCCTTATAAAGGCATCTTCTCCGTTTAAGAATCCTTCTTCCCAAATGAAAGTGTCAAGTTGACAAACAAAACAACCCACCAGCCAGCACACTAAGTTATCCGGGAACAGCCATGGGCTCCAGGGTCACCTACAGGGGCCCGGCTAGCAGCACAGGCTGAGTAGGCACTGACTAACATAGTGGGTGATAATCGAAGCTGTCTCACAGAGTAGCTATGAATTAGGAAGAGAGTGGGCATTCAGAGGGCCAAAGGCAAAATCTAGTCATGTGGCCATGCCACGATGCCAAGGGCTTGAGTCCCTGTGAGTCTTCCAGGTCCGATGCAGTAGCCAGAACTGCTGTCCCTGTGAGTCTGTCTTCCAGGTCCGATGCAGTAGCCAGAGCTACTGGGCATCTCTGCAGAGCTCACAGGCTCTACATCTAACCCTTGGACTGAACTACCACCAACCACGCACCCTCAAGGCTGCGCTGTTTGCTAGACAGAGGAACATGGCAGGCCTTGGGGCAGCCCCTGGAGTTCAGAGCCCGCTCAGCAGCCATAGGGTCTGACAGGAGCAGAAAGGGATCCTCTCACTACATCTTGTGCTTGTGCTCCTGACTCAAGGAAATATCCAGTAAGAATATATGGCAGTTGGTAATCTTACACACTCGGAAGTCAGAGACAGAAGGATATAGAGTTCCAGGGTAGCCTGGGCTACAAAAAGAAAACAAAATGGAAATGATGTTGTGGCTGAATAAAGCAACTGAGAATCAGCACTGAGCACAGGATTGCCTGCCACTATTTCCAGCACTAGTTTTCTTTGGCTGTGAGTGGCCTCCCATGATGCAAAAGGTTGTGTGGACAGCCAGTGGAGAGGCAACGAGTGGAGTCTCTTTCAGGTGATGGCCAGCTGCTCTGGGAAATGTCTAAGGCCATGAGGATCCTTGACTACTGGTCTGGGCTACGCTGCTGCAAGGAGCTAGTCTCCACGCTTGTTCTGGGAATATGCAGTCTATTCATGGATCCTCAGATGTTGTTTCTGGGTCACACTTCCTTTCTGTGTGACTCCTCTGCTGTAGCTGACAGGAAGCTGCTTGTTTACTCAGAGACAGGGACAACTTTCATGGAGGCCTCACGGCTTAGCCAATGTGGATGGCGCAATTTAAAATGATTCCCAAAGGGCTGGAGAGATGGCTCAGTGGTTAAGAGCACTGACTGCACTTCCAGAGGTCATGAGTTCAAATCCCAGCAACCACATGGTGGCTCACAACCAT
This sequence comes from Grammomys surdaster, assembly GCF_004785775.1. NCBI lineage: Eukaryota > Metazoa > Chordata > Mammalia > Rodentia > Muridae > Grammomys > Grammomys surdaster. The sequence continues at coordinate 1,048,378 of NW_021604647.1, read as the reverse complement.
CTGTAATGAGATCTGATGCCCTCTTCTGGTGTGTCTGAAGACAGCTACAGTGTATTCATATATAATTAAATAAATCTTTAAAAAAAAACCAGGAATCAGTTTTCCTTAATAAAAAAAAAATGATTCCCAAAGGAAATTAAAGAAAGAAGCAGTTCAAGCTGCCTGAGTAGGCATTTGGGTACCAAGAAGAACCCACAGGGTTGAATCCACACAGCTCCCATCATGCATTGCTTGAGCTGGGTACAGGGGGCTCCCAGAGCATCACATGGGAAGATGCTGTGGTTCTTCCATGTCCCATTCCCTATGTTGTACATCTTCCTGGAGAGACATGGATACATACCCTAGATAGGGTGCAGATGACAGTCCGTCCCCCCCCCACCCCAAGCAAGTTTAGTGTAGTGAACTAATGACTTTACTGGGATTACTTTCAGAAGCATAAGTGGCTCCAAGGCAGTTGGAATCACCCAGGCACATCCCTGGAGCTCCTGGCCCAACTTGCAGGCCACACTGGAGAGTGTCCTCTTCACAGCAATTGCTATTGCATTTTGTGACTCTGGGCAAGGGCCCTGAGAATCTCAGAACTGAGTCTTAATAAGCCTCCTTCCTTGGAGGAGAGAATGTTCGGAGGAAACAGCTATATACCATCAGCTCATGTACAGAACGGGCCTAGAAATCCTATGAGCAGGTGTGTATTGGCGACCACTTCCTGGTGTGTGACAAGGAAGGGGTTGGGAAGGTTTGGCAGAGCTTGTGTGAGATGATTTCTGGTGCTAGGCTTCCTGAGGCAGTCATACTGATCTACACAGGCTTGAGGTAAAAGACAACTGGAACACTCCACTAGATAGTACTGCTCCATGCTGCTTGGGGGATCACAGCAAGGTTTGACACAGACAAGAGCTGGGCTATCTTTCCTCTCATAAGTGAGCTCACCAATTTCCCTGTAACCAACCTATCTGTGCCTCCGCCCCAGGGTAATAAAATAGAGCACTCGGTGGCAGACCCCCTGGGGGATTCTGGTAGGATAAGCAGGGTACTTCCTTCAAAGGGAGTGAAGAGGCCTGTACCTGTGACCTGGGTCAGCCTGCTCACTGGGTCTACATGCTTCTGCCTATGTGGATCAAGTTGGCCCATGGCACTTGTAGGGACTCCAGGAAAGCCAGCCTGTCACAGAGCTCTACTGGTCAGGCTCTGCTGAGGGTGGCTCCCAATTCATAGCTATGACAAGGAGCATTCCCACCATGTGGCAGCTAGTGATCCCCACTCCATTTAGAGATTCGTGGCTGGAAGCTGCAGTGGTTGTCGTAACATCCCAGGGCTTCCTGTGTGTGCTCACCACCAAGTCATATCCTCCACAGGTGGACAGAGAGGAGCAACCATGAAGCCCTCTGAGGATGCTGGGCTCCCATGGCAACTGCCTCCCTCAGTATGGGGCAAAAGGCACATCCTCCCAGCCCACCTGTAACAGGCCACATTCCCATCTTCCAACCATTGGCTCCCTTCCTCCACCTGGCTTCTCAGCTTCCTGTGTACACACACACACCTTTTGGACTGTGTTTAACTAACTTGCCAGCAATCTAACCAGCTTTCTCAGGCCCTGGTGCTGTGACACATGGACCACACACTCCTTTCCTGGCCTCGCACATGTGCTTCCCAGCTTGGGGACACCAGGCTGAACTGTGGTAATGTGACACTTTAGTTCAGCCTCAGCAGGCTATGCCTAGTGTTTAGTTAGAGACCAGAGGCCCAAAGGGCCATTGGGAATCAAAGGTCAGCAGTCCTGGCAGGGCAGCACTTGGGGGCGCTCCAGCTCTTCAGGGCACAGGATTTTATGGCAACGAAGGAGGAGAGAGGTCCTAGGTCCACATCTGTAGCTGCATCCTCACCTTTACAGACTACGCCTCAGTCAACACCTTGGAGGCTGCTCGCCTGTCAGCCACATGCCAAAAAAGGTGTCAGGCCCTCACTCCATACACCATGTGACTGTGCTTGCAGCGTGGCCTCTACAGAGGGTCCGGTCCTTCTTGTAGCCTATCTCGGGTGCTTTCCCTTGCCTCCTGCAGGTTCACCAGGAGACAGGCTCTACCTTTACCTTATCCTGTCAGAGGCTGGAGCCTCCTTCCCTGGTCTCTATCTGGCCTTATACTGTATTCTACATTCTCCTTCCCGTACCACCTTGGCCACCCCATTATTAACTCTTTCCTGCCTCCCTCTTTAGGGAACCCAGTTTCATCCGTTCCATTCCTCATGCTAACCTCAGCCCTGGATGTCAGAAGTCCCTGACCATGTCTGGGGCAATGTGCCAGAGGGAGTGGCAGACAGTCACTGTGGGGCTGACAGCCTCCTAAGGTCAAGTGCTGAGTACCTGCACCCAGAACTACTGCTTACAAGTAAGGCTGATGACGGACCTGCTGAGCAACCTGAATGCTCTACTCTAAGGGGAGCACACAGGGATATCTTTGGGGAAAGTTCCCACCTTGAGGCTCAGGTTGGCAATGGGAAATTTATTGTCAAATATCTTCAGTCTGGCCACTCTACCAGGTCTAAGCTATGCCTGTTGCCAAGCTATAGGTGTCTATCATCTGAATGACAGTCACAAAAGGAACAGGGAACCTCATGAAGAAAGTGGGTCCCATGGACTTTTGGCCAATTTGGTGCCCTCAGAGGGACTTGAAGGTCTTCCACAGGGCTGGGTCAAGACTGGAGTAAGACAGTAGTGTCCCACAGCTAAGTCATGAGCAGGGGTAGAGGGACCAGATGCTGATGCGCTGGTCCTTGGACCCTGCGGCAAGCAATCCATCAGCAGCAAAGGCGACACAGTGCACGGGAGCACTGTGGAAAGCCGCAACAGCCAGTGGCTTCATTGTCCTCCAGTGAAACACACGGATGCGGTGGTCCCAGCCTGCTGTGGCTAAGATCTTGTGGTCTGGCCGGATGGCAACTTCAGCAATTCCAGGATTGGTGAGTTCATGAATCTTCTTCACCTGTGAGCAAGCAGTGCAAGAATAACCAGAGTGCTCATAGACCTGCTGCAACCCTCGGCCATGACTACCCTCGTCCAGCCCTCACTCTGCCATAGTCTGTGACAGCTGCACATTCTTGTGCATCTGGCCTCCTCCTCAACCCCGTGGTCATAGGAGGGGCTTCCCTGAGCAATGCAAGGCCGCCAGGCAGTGCTGTGCAGCTCCTTAGGCTGCTTGGACAACTCCAGCCCTGGAGGAAGCTGGGTTCTCTGCATGGAAGACATGGCTGAGTCAGTGTTTCTCCTTCAGGAACCGCCATGGAAACTCGTGGCACGTGGGAGACATACATTCCAGGAAAAATTGACTTGGGGATGTGGGAGGAGTTCCAGGACAGCCAAGAGAAGGGCAGGGTGCTAAGGTTTGAATGTGTCCCTCCAGAGTACACAGGCAGAAACCTAATTCTCAAATTCACCTATTAATGCTATCTAAGGTGGGGTATTTGGCAGGGAACTAGGGCTATGTGAAATCACAAGGCCTATTAGTGGCTTTTTCTAGGAGGAGACCTGAGCTGGCAGCCTGTTCTGTCTTGTCTGGGGATAGTCCCCGTGCTGAGACTGGCACTCAGCAAATGCAGGCTTTGAGCCTCCTGGACTTCAGCACTATTAGCCAAATAAACCTTTATTTTAAAATAAAAATTGTCTTCCTTTGTATTTTTTGTGTTTGGGTATTTCATCTGCCCATGTATCTGTTTAGTATGTGTGTATAGCACCCACAGAGGCCAGAAGAGGGTGCCAGATCCCCTGGGACTGGAGGTACAGAGGACGACCTGAGAGCTGCCATGTGGGTGCTGGGAATTGAACTTGGGTCCTCCACAAGAACAGCCAGTGCTCTTAACCACTGAGCCTTCTCTCTGGCCCCAGAGAGATTCTTTATACACTGTCCAGTCTTAGCAGTCTTAGGCATTTTGTTGTTAATAGAAAATAGAGTAAGGTACAGAGTGAGAGACACCACTGGAGGAGGCAGGAGAAATCACAGATGTCCTCCTCACTGACTCCGGGACACCATTTCTCTGGCTTTCTGTCTGTCACTGTGGTCCATTCCTCTGTATATTCTCTGCAGTGGCATTCCTACTATGTCCCTGATGATGCGAGGCTGATGTGGCCACTCAAACTTTAAAACACCAGAACTTCAAGCTAAATAAAATGCCTTTGTAAAGTTAGCCTGCCTTAGGTTCTTTGTTTTAGTAATGAACACAGCTCTCTTGGTTACACCCGCCTACCATGAATACTGCAGGCTACTTGACATCTCTGTTCCTGTGAGTGGCCTGCCTCGGAACAACAAGCTTTCTGTTAGTCCTCCCTGTCTTCAGTGCCTTCTAGTAGGGCTGCATCACCCTTTGCAGACAATGACGACAAGGAGGCCGGCATCATAGCCCGTGCTTTTAATCCTAGCACTCTTGGAGGAAGAGTCTCTGTGATTCTGAAGCCAGGCTGGTCTACATAGAGAGCTCCAGACCAGCCAGGGCTACATAATAAGAGTCTGCCTCAAAGAGGAAGGAAGGAAGGAAGGAAGGAAGGAAGGAAGGAAGGAAGGAAGG
>NW_021604647.1:1027587-1043811 GCF_004785775.1 Grammomys surdaster | reverse complement strand
AGGAAGGAAGGAAGGAAGGAAGGAAGGAAGGAAGGAAGGAAGGAAGGAAGGAAGGAAGGAAGGTGGGGGGACACAAGGAAAAATAAAGAAAGAAGTAGGAAAATGAATGTAGCTTTCATGAAGTCAGCAGAAACAGGCACAGAGCAGTTTAGCTACACATTAACAAAGCACAACTTGATGAAGTAGGTTATTCTTAAACCAAGCAGGCAGCCAATCACTGTGGAGCTGGCAGGGCTCAGAAGGAGGAAGAAAAGAGGGATAAAGAGAAGGGAGTACCAGTGGAGACCCTGAGTGAAGCAGGATGGAGTGTGGAGGGCAGAATGACTAGAAAATACACCAATGAGAACAATACAGTTAATGGACCAGAGAAAACACAGAGGGCAATGGAAGGGCAACTTCAATTTACTGACACAGAAGTTTTAGAATCTAAGCCCAAAGAAAGGCTGTAGGAGCATTCAATAGTAAGATGTGCTCTAAAATTATTAGGGCTAAGAGTGAAGAAAAAACTTCCGATAGCCAGGGCCCCCCTCCCCCCAAAAAAAATTCACATGGAAGATGAGGGCATAGTAGACGCTGTCACCAGAAAGTTCCAGAGCTATATGTGTGCCAGCAGACAGTGGAGCAATATTCATACAGGCAAAGGGGAGAATGGTCCAAGAGTTTTATATCCAGCCAAAGTGTCACTCAACTGTGAAAACAGTAGACAGACATTTTTGAACATGTAAGAGCTGAAAGATCATTGCTCCTGTAAGTCCTTCTGGAAGAACAAGAAGATTAACTCCAGTCTTGCAGGAGATGCTGGAGCACTGTAGTGAACGGTCTGGCACAAGGCACTGAGTGTACTTACCTATAGGATTAGGCACAGACATGGGGATTATAGCTAGAAAACCAGTTATGTAACCAATAGAAGCATGGGCAGGTAATGGGCAAGATGGTGGCACTGAGGACATGGTCATCTGAGGTGGCTGACCTCCGCCATAAATGATGGCGGCCCAGCCTACTCCTTTTCGTCTCCACCTGAGGGGAGGCACCTTGCTTTCCTGGTATTTGCTGTGCATATCTATATATACCAAGACAATAAACGTTCTCTGGCTTTATGATTAAATTTTACCCAAAGCTAAATTTAAATCCGGGCTATGAAGAAAGAAACCCCAAAGGGTTAAACAAAAGATAAGCCAGAGCAGAAGTGAGAGGAGCAGGGGTGCACTCGAGTTCCAGACCCAACGTAGTAAGAGAAAACCTGGGACCTGACACTGATCAAAGGCACAGGCCACACGCAAGAGCTGTGCCTGCTTAGCAAACAGGCTCATCGTTCATAAAGTGGTTACAAGTGTCTGATGTCTAACTAGCCACCTTACTGTAAACAACCATGAAGGTGAACAAAATACACAAAGGAATTGTTACAGGCCCCAGAGAGCAGGCAGAGGCAGTGCCTGGCATTCTCGGCCTGGGGATAAAATCAAGCTGGAAGTCACATTAAGCTGAGGGGCAGATCAAACTCTGTGGCAAGAAGGCTGAGATCTGTGGGGATAAGATGGAGGGAGATGTGGCTTTGCTGGCTGAGGACTAGAGATGGGCTCTCAAGGAGACCTTGTTTGAGGGTAGGCTATGCATGTTCAGAGCAGATGTCAGGCTGACCAGCAAGAGGCTGATGCAAGGCTCTGAAATGGAACAGCTATGAGAGGTCACCAGTGAGAGCTAAGGAAGGGATGAGCCCCGCCACGCCTCACGTTAGGAATAAAACCCCACCTAGGAGTGAGGCCCACTCGAGACATCTAACAAAGTGAGGAGCCAGGCCTAGCAAGGTCTGAGGGGGAGGGGTAGCTGGGGTTGAAGCGACAACACAATGAAGGTAGCTGAGATGGCTTTTCGACAAATTTGCTCCAACACAGCATGAAGCCACGCCCACACAAGGCCAAATTAAACAGCCAGCCACTAAACCCACCACTAGAGAAGCAGAGAGATGCTCATCAGCTCAGAGTAACAGGATTTACTGAAGTCATCACATGCCGTTTACAATGTCCAGCACATTACTGGTGCTACTAGACACACAGAAAAGCAGGACAACAGGGTCAAGGAGCCAACCAACAGAAACGGGTCCCCAAACAGTGCAGGTACCAAACATCAAAGAAAGACATCTCTGAAAGGAAAGGGGCTGTGCAGATGCCATGAAGTGTGAAGACCCGAGTTTATATCTTTAGGACCCATGGAAAAACCCAAGAAGGTATGGTGGCCACCAAGAAGGTAGGCGGCTACCATTTGGGAGGTAGAGACAGAGGATCCTTGACAAGCTGGCTACCTAGACTAGCTGGAACTGGTGTGCTCTAGGCTCAGCAACAGACTTGATAAACATGTGTATGCTCATATATGAACACACAACCACTCAGACACACATGAACATGCATACACAAACACACCCATACTACACATACACAAAAAACTAAAAAACATATTTAAATAATTATAAGATTATTTGTACGAAGTAAGCAGGTAGAAATTGTTAGCACAGTTTAAAAGTTATAAAAAGAACAGAAAATATAGAGCTGAAAATACCAACTAGAATAAAATGTACATGACAGGGCTAATAGCAGATTGGAAATTGATTTATAACGAAGTGAACTGGGGCCTACAAGTTAGGAGAAAGTCTGCTCTTGCAAACTGTCCTCTGACGACTGCATGTTCACTGTGCACACACATATACTTACTAAATAAATAAAAATAAATAAATAAATGTCTTCTTTCAGATAAAAGGATAAAAAGATAAGGAAAGTGCCAGAGCTGGCCATTGCTGATAAATATCAAACCCTGTGCATGCATGTGTGCATACGTGCATGTGTGTGTGTGCCTGTGCATGTGTGCATGTGCCTGTGTACATGTGTGCCTGTACATGTGTTTGTGGTGGGGCAGGGGATGCTTAGCAGGAAAAACACACTGACCGCTTCTTCGGAACACCCATGTGGTAGCTCACAACCACCTGTAATTCAGATCCAGGTGATCCAATGCTGTCTTCTGGTCTCCACAAGCAGGTGTATAGAAGGCATACAATCACACACAATATATAAACAAAAATTAAAAAACAAATCTCTTACAAATACTGTGGTTTTAAGTTTAAAAAATAAAACAAAATGTCTAAGCTAGGCAGTGGTGCTGCATACCTTTAACCCCAGCACTAAGAAGGCAGAGGCAGGCGGACTGGGGGTTGCCCTGCCAACAGCCCATGCAGGTGGGATCCAGGAGTACGCCCCACAAAGGCCTTTCCAGAGCACAGGCACATCAGAAACCACTCAGATATGCTCAGAGGCCACCACACTTTCATTCTGAGATCCCACCAGAGGACTGGAATATGGCCTTGATTTATGGGAGAGTTTGGTTCGTGAATGCCCCAGTGTGCCGGGCATGTGTGCCAGGCATGTGTGCCGGGCATGTGTGCCGGGCATGGTGGCACATGACTTTAATCTCATCACTCGGGAGGCAGAGGCAGGCAGATCTCTCTGGGTTTGAATCCAGCCTGGTACAAATAGCAAGTTTCCAAACAGCCAGAATTATATACAGAAACCATGTATCTCAAACAAAACAAAACAAAACAAAACAACAACAAAACAAAACAACCCAGGATTGTTCACTGTATAAAACCCATCCCTCTGGATTGGTGTGGTAGTACCTGTCTCCTAAGTACCATATCCTGGTACTTAGGAGACAGAAGCAGGACCAGGAGTTCAAAGTTATCTTTGGCTGCATAGTAGGACTGAGGGAAGTTTGGGTTGCATGAAACTATGTCAAAAAATAAAGTAAGGGGGCTGAAGAGATGGCTCAGCCATTAAGAGACTTGCTATTCTTTTAGAGGACCCAGGTTTGACGCCCATCACCCACATGTTACAATCAGCCAGCTGTAACTACAGTTCCAGAGAATCTGACGCCCTCTTCTGGCCTCTGCTGGTATTGCACACACATAGTTAAGACACACCCACACACACCCCTCCCCCCAAACACAAATAATTTTAAAATATTAAAATAAAAAAATTTATGAAAGAATGAAAAAAAGAATAAAACAGAATCAACTGCAGCAGGGCAAAATCTAGCTCCACAAGAGACACACCTACATCTTAAAGGACCAGGAAGGATTCAGAAAACCTAACCCTTGGTCTAAGCCACACTAACTGCTGGTGAATAGACTTCTTTTCCAGAAGGTGACTGGAGAAAAATAGGAAGGTAGTTACTTTATTGGCAGTTCTTGAGCTGGCTTTCAAATGCATAAATCAAGAAACAATGGGGATGGAAAAGGGGGAAGGACAGGGCCAGGCTCTCTGTGATGGCCTTGGCCCATGTGTGCCTCGCCAGGCATCCAGCGCACAGCTGTGTACCTGGAGAGACCCTTTTCTTCTCAGCCACATGTGGTCCACTTGTGCAAACGGACCAGCTCTCTGAAGAACTGAAATCACTCAGACCTTGTTCTCTGACCACAACGTAATTACGTTAGAATTTGAAAACTAGAATATAGCTGGGCTGTGGGGTAGGGAACCATAAAAACTCCAATCAGCTCAGTTCTGAGGCCAAGGGGACAAATGAATACAAGGTCCACCAGAAGTGCGGCCTGATGGGACCTGGTAGTGTGGGACCCAGCTACAGGGTCACATTATGAAATCACAGGCAGAGGAAGTGGGTCTGACAGGCCCCACGTCCAACATGAGTTGGAATGACTGAGTGTGCCCAAGACAGCAAAAAGAGAAAGACAGGGATGGGACTGACATTCACATTCTGTCCCCAACAACAAAGTCTTCATGATTAATGTTTAAAGTCTAGAAAAACATGATTCCCTGCCTCACCCCCCATCTCAAGCCCAGCACGCAGAGTCCAGTCTGAAGCAACTCAGGCCAAGTGTGTGGAACAGCAAGAGGACCTAGATCTCCCTCCACTGGGTCTCCAGCCCTGCAGTAAAACAGCCCTGACTTAGCCACTGAACAGGAGAGCAACTCCTAGGCCCTTGCCACCATCAGCAGAACTATGTAGTAGAAAAGGCAGATATCAGTCAACCGGTAGACCCAAACTGACCCAGCCGAGCAATGGGGAAAATGTGGTGCACTGAGTTAGCCTGGAACTACTGTGTTTTGAGATGGAGTCCCACTATTTGGCAGAGTGGTATTCAGTTTCTAGGCCGGAGTGATCTGCTTGCCTCAGCCTTCTAGAGAGCGGACACTACAGGCACACGGTGTCACAGGAGGCTTTATTTCACTGCTTTGATACTAAAAGGAAAAGAACAATTGCATTTACTAAATCAACAGACAAGAAGAAAACCCCAGGCTGTAGAGATGGCTCTTTCAGCAGTGTTTACCTGAGTCTGGACTACAATATTCACATAAAAAGCCCAGTGCAATGGTGCTTGCCTGTAATCTCAGGTGGAGATCCCTGGGGCTTCCTGGCAGCCAGTCTAGGTGAAATGGTGAACTCCAGGTTCAGTAGAGACTCTGTCTCAAAAAGTGAGAGTGGGTGGGGCTGGAGAGATGGCTCTGGCACTGTCAGGCAGCTCCCAACTGCCTGTCACTCCACTCTATGACACCCAGCACCCTTTCTGACCTCTGCTCACAAGCACACACACAGACCTTCCAATAAGACAGACCTTAAACAATAATAGAGTGGAGAGTGAGTGATGAAGATACCTGAGGTCAGCCTGTACCTGCACAAACTAGCATGTGCACACACACACACACATACACACTTGCGCGCTCGCGCACGTACCTGTACACACATGAACACACATGCACATACCTCAGTCAGAGAGAGGCAACAAGCACAACTGTCCAAACCTAGCCTGCACTCACAATCCAGTCCTTCCCCCACAGACATGGAAGGCACTTCACCCAATAAGAACCTGTTCCTGTGCAACGGGAAACACAGCTTCCCTGCCCAGTTCCATCCAAGGTGACCTGCTTACATATGACAGGTCTGGGTCCCAACTAGTGCCACCAGTAGCTCAGTCCTCCAGCTTAATTGTTGCCATGCCCTCCCCTGCCCTTCCAGAGGCCTCTCCAGTGCTTGGCTCCAATTCATGGACCTGCTAACACTGTTCACTGGCCATGACCACCTCTTCTAGCCCCTCTGCTGTCTCTTGTGGCCAGGCTGCGTGTGTGTGTGTGTTCTGGATGTCCTGTCACCTTCTATGTTCACACCTGGCAGAGTCCCAGCTCTCATGCTCAAGGCTTCCCCCGAGTGCAGGTGCAACATTAGAAGGCTGCAGAGTGCAGCTGTGCATGAGCTCAGGCAGTCTCTCATCGCTGGCACATACCTTCCAACACCCCTTCTAAATGGTCTGTTCTCCCTGGGCTCCACACACAGGCTGTACTCAAAGCCAGCACTGGGGCAGAATGTGGGGCAGATGCTGTGGCGTTGGTGCGCCTTGAGCATGCATGTGGGGCCCGCCCATGCCTGCAGACAGGCCCAGCTGCTCCTCCTAAGGCTGAGTGTGGAACGGGGTGGGGGGGGGAACATGTGCAGCAGACCTTGACACTGTTTTATCCTTGTCTCTCTGGGGATGTTGGCTTGGCTGAGGTAGAGAGGGGACTGTTGGGCACAGAGAGTCCCCACTGGAACTCACTCAGAGCCCTGTGTCAGGGACATTTCCTTGCTATCTCCTTGTCCCAGGAACTTATCAACACTGTCAATTCCCAGAGAGAACACAGCAGCTTTTAACCCTATACCTGGCTGCTAAGTACTCCTTGTGCTGGTGAGGTCCAACAGAGCCCTGACTGATCCTCAAAGGCAGAGGTATACAGGGACAGAGGAAGCCCTCACACTCACTTCCCCTGCCTCCCTACTGGTTCTTCATGTGAGAGGGCCAAGCTGGCAACTCTGACCAACCATGGCCTTCAGGGATAGGAAAGTCCACATCCACCTCATACATACCTGGAAACAGGTAATGGCAGAGAGAGAGAGAGACAGCCTGGCTGGAGGACTGGGTCTTCAGAGAGGTGAGAGACTGGGAGCCTGCTAGGAACTTCAGCCGGACAAAGCCCAGCGCCCACCTGGGGGCCGTGCTCCTGAGTATGGGAAAGATCCGAAGGGACATGGAGGAATGGCCGGCCCTGTGCTTCTACAGTCCTCAAATGAACACACGTGCACCATGTCCACAACCCCACTGCAAACCCTATGTCTGCTTCAGTATGCAGAGGCACTCCGGGTGCACATGAAGATGACCCTGCAGTTTTCTGACTAGCTTCCCCCAGTGGCTCTGGGGGGCCATGACTGTGGCACAACCTGGACTGCAGATGGACACAAGGCTGGGACTCTTCTGCTGAGCAAACTGGGTTGCTCTGGCCCAGAGCTCACTGGGGTGGGGGAGCCTTGTTATTACTTAAAGACCTAAAATACTATTGGCTGTAAATCAGTCCCTGCTTCAAGGCTATGGGCCCTACTCCATGTGGAGGAAGGAGCAGGGCCTGGACACCACCTGTACCTGACAACGCCTGAGCTCAAACTTGATGGCTCAGCAGAGCCACCTCAGGAAGGCAGGCTTGAGGTTCCCCAGGCACTCTCGGGTAGGATATCTCTGTGGGCATCCTACTGGTCATAGCCGCCCCTCCCTGACTGAGCTCTGGCTTGGGCTCAGGACCCTCCAGAACGATCTCTGGCCACCAGTGGCTCTTACAACTCATGACCTCAGGTACCAGGAATGCTCGGCGCGGTGCCATCTGGTTCTGATTACTCATGCTAGGCTGCGGGCGCCTCAGCCAGAGATCTGTGTCCCAAGTGGCTGGGAGATTGATCTGGGCTCCTCGGAGGCTTTAGCAGGAAGATGTGAGGAAGGCACGTCTGAACCAATGTGGGGCTTGGGCCAAGACAGGCAGCCATACTCTGGTGCCATGGCACCTGTGAGGATGCTGTGGCCTGGAGAACACCTCGATGGTCCTCGGATGTTAAGAATGATCTCAAATAGCTCGCCTTGGCAAATTACCAGATGCTTCTTTCCAAGAGACCTGGGTTGTATAGAAGCAGGATCTCTGGGCCTCTCGGGCCAGCACTGGACCTGACTCTGGGCCTTCATGGAACCTGAGTCACTCTCACCCTCCAGGCAGGAGGCAAGCTCAGCAGGGGGCTGGGGCTCTCCACCTCCTTTGATGTGTGTTGCTGAGCCAGGCCTGCCCACCTCACCCCAACCACTTCCAGGCTGCAGTTCCTAGTTCCCCTTCTGCTTTAACTTTTCAAATCATTAGTAGAGTAAAAGTTCATCTCTGGACTGGAACATGCCCATAAATTAAGTCTTAAGTTCCAGCAGCTGTTTCCCAATCACGGTGGGAGATTCCAAGTACCCAGGCTGGAAGGGCTTCCTCCTGGGTGCGGGGCCCCAGGGGCCTGAGTAGGAGCTGTGTAGCTCTTGCAGAAGCTGCCTAGGTGTCAGCCCTCTGCCTTCAGGCTGATGTGAGTCAAGCCACCAAGGGGATGACGCTGGATGCACAGGGGGTTGCTGCTGCCCTCTTCCAGGCTCAGAGGCAGGAGGTAGTGAGCGAAGGAGGAGACCCCAGGCTTCCCTGCTGGGCTCAGCATCTAGTGAGGCGGGGACTCAGGACACAGATCCAGCGGCTGAGTACTGTGCTCTCCCACATGCTGACATGCAGACCATGGTTCTGAGGGTTTCAGTACTTTTCTGAAGGTTGGAGGCCCCTACCTTTACAGCAAGGAACCTGTGGGTCTCTTAGACACTGAGAGAAAGATGGATGGATTGACATATAGGGCAGTTTTATTCTGAATCCATTATGTGCCCAGCACAATTGGACCCCCAGGAATGGTCTTGGCTTAGAGCTATGAATCAGAGCTGCCTGTCTTACCAGTGGGCCTACCTTCTTTTCCTACTAGGCACTGCTGGTGGGGAGACCAGGTTATCTATGCTGTCTCTGCTCCCCAGTGGGGAACTCCTGCATCTATCCCTACTTAGTCACTTCATTGTCCCCAGTCCCCCAAGCTATGGTAAGCCATCTTTTTGGGCCTCTCTTATAGTTCTACTCCACACCAGCCTCATGCTCTAGGACTTCCCTTGACCCTCTATCCACTGTCCACAATCAGTTCCTTCCCCAGAATGGCCTCATGATAAGGCCCTGATTTGTACCCTGGGTTTAGTGATGCCTTTAAGACACTGGGTGCCACTTGGCACCAACCGAGTCCTACCTTTACCCATCCACCCACATGCCTCAGGAAGGATGGTGGACAGACATACAGGACAGTCTGCCTGTATGGATAGGATACTCTGAATCCATTATGTGCCCAGCACAATTGGACCCCCAGGGATAGTCCTGGCTCAGAGCTATGGGTCAGAGTCTGCCTTTCCAGTGGGCCTCACTGCCCACCTTCCTTTCCTACTAGGCTCTGCTGGTGGGAGGCACTTAGGCCTGGACCTAATGTGCTCAAAGCAAACCCAATCCTCAGCCGCAAGGCCTGAGCTGAGCAGGGTGAGGCTGCAGCCAGGCTGCCTTCCTCCTTTGGTAGGGTGGCAGGAATGACTTGTGAAGCCTCCTATTGGGTGGAGGCAACCCGAACCATCATGTTCCTGAAGAAAGGTTGGCATGGCCCCCTAAGCTCTATCCTCAGTGCTCTGGCTAAATCCAGTGAGGCTGGGAGCTGGGCTATGGCCACACAATACTCCATAGGGCATGTAGCTCCCCCACTGTTTCCAAGGCTAGGGTTATCTCTGAGATTCCCAGTAACAGGCTCCTTTCCCATCCTCAGTCTGTGTAACCAAGCCACGTCTGGGGGCTTGGCGCCTGTTGTCTGGCAGGCCTACACAAAGCCAAGTCTGGATGCAACTTCACAACCCCTACCACAACCCCTCCATCCCAAAGGGGAACAAGCCACTGGGACCCTTATGCTCCACCTGAGGGACCAATCCTGGGGCCGTAACAATTGGGATGGTCCATGAAACATTTTGGGGTTGTCTCCACCAAGCCCTGCTCAGCCAAGGCCTTCCTGCCTGGTGGGCTCTCCTGTTACACGTGACCCGCAGCCTCCCTAGGACCATGGCTTTGCAGGGCTTTCCACAAGTTCTCTTTTTGTTTTCTTTTTTTTTCTCCCCTTTGATTAATCAGTTCCTTACTGACCACATTCCTCTGAGTTTTCACAAAGGAGTTTGGTCTGCCTGGACACTACGTGCTTTTTCTCTAGATGGACAAGACTTGATGGCTGTTAACCCGAGGTCCAGGAGAAACCCAAACCATGTGAATGGCGAGCCCACGCCCACTGGCCCTTGTCCCCCACTGCCTCAGAGTGATTAATTAGCTAGGGAACTGCAGCGGCTCCTCTTCATGCCTAAATATTGTTTCGGCCTATCAGACTGTTAGTGTGGAGCAGGATAAATGAGCCCTGGGCCTGTGCACTGACCTGCAGGGTCTGCTGATCGTCCAGACTCCAGACAGCCAGCACCTTCCCGGCAGAGCCGGAGACGCCCTTGGCCTTCTGAGAGTCGAAGTCAAGGCCTATGACAGGCTCTTCATGGCAGGTGATTTGGCTGCACACCTTCCGCTCCAAGATGTCCCACAGGATTACCGATCCATCCTCATAGCCAGCCAGAAGGAGGGGGCGGAGACTGGAGTTAGTCTGTAGGGAACGGCACAGTGGTTGGCTCCCAAAGGATCTTATCTTCAATGAGCTTTAGGGCTGTGGGGACAGCTATTTCTCTGGCCACGCCCAGAAGTGGGCTGGCCCAGAGTACAATTCCTTTGCTTTCCATATAGCCACCAGCCTCCCACATCCCTCTCTTGGGGTTCATAGGGCCACTGCTTAGTACCTAAGGAGCTAGCTAGAGGTAGAGTCCAGAGGCCTCACACAGTCATGCATTTCTACCTACGCTAGATGCTGTCCAAATCAGGGATGACATGATACCCACGGGCACCCACCAGCACCCTGGGTGGCTAGGGATGGCCTCCTCCTTCCTCCTCATTGGCCTTAGGCATAAGTGTTGAAGCCACTCCTTGCCAGTCATCTAGAACCACCAAGCAGGAAAACTGAACACTCAGTGAGAAGGCCTCTCTGAGCTTTGTTAATGGAGCTGCAGAAGCCCCCACCTTGGAAGCTTGCTGTGAGAGGCCCTCACTGTTGTGATGGATGAGGGCGAGGGTCAGAGGGCTCTGCGCCCTGGACTGACGCTCGTTTATTTAGCCTCTGAAACAACTACAAAAGAAGAGTGTTGCAGGATTCCAAGTCACCCTCAGGGACATGCCATCAGTCCCTGTACTGCACAGCAGCCTGAGAGAAACTGCACAGGGCTGAGCAAGGAGGCCCAGGCTAGCTTGAGGCTTATGGCATGCAGCTAACAAACAGCATGAGGGCCAGCACAAGCTGTAGCTGGGGTGTGGTGCAGGACACTTTTGGTGGGAGGGGAGGACAGGGCCCACTGGAGACTAGCATGTGGAGGGACTGCCACGAGAAAACAGGACACAGCTACCAGGCTTTCAGCAAGTACAGTGAACTAGCCAAGGCCAGAGTGGCCATAAAGGTTGGCTCTGACTGTCTCCAGAAACTGCTTGTAAATGGATTGTATTCTCTTGGTGATCAAGTTCACACATATAAAATAGGAGGGACTGAGGCATCTGGGAGGAGGCATGAAGCTTCCTGTGTTTTCCCGGGTAATTTATTTTTCAGCACCATCTTCAGTCCCTCTCCCTAGGGCCAGAGTCCATACTGTGCACTTTGAGCATAACCCCAGAGGCAGAGTTGTCTCAGGTCTGAGTGTGTACGGTACCTGGCACAGTGGCTCTGCCTAGTCTGCAGGGCCCTGGCTGCACTGCTGCCCTGTTCCTGAGGGCACTGTGGCTCTGCCTAGCTCTGCAGGGCCCTGGCTGCACAGCTGCCCTGCTCCTGAGCTTCGTCACAGTGGTGAGCTCCTTGCTTGTATTTCTCAGGTCATCTGCTTAGAAGTGATCTGTGCAGATCCACACTGTCTACCCTATGGGCAGGGAAGCCCCTTCAGAGAGGCTGCTTATGCAAGCAGGTATGAGCTGGGTCAAGATTGGGGCAGCACCAGGTAGAAGAATTCCAGAACTCTCTGCACCCCAATCAGGAACGTGTGCCAACTCTTGCCATTCTTACACAGCACCCACAGCATGGCAACCTGGTAGAAGCTACCCTGAAGCCCATCTGAGAGAACTAACCCAGGCCACTTGGATAGAACGCTAGCAGTGGTGTGTGCTGACATCTACATCCACTCCTACCTCTCTGGCTCAGCGGCCTCTCTTCGCCAGGCTGCTTTCCTTGTTATTTGAGTCAGGGAATGCAGAGCTCCCCACCATCACAGGTATTAGTTCTAGCTGGTATGCAAAATGCTCATGACTATGAGTTCTGAGCAACATAGATTATTCAGGGGCTATGAGAAAGACCCCTCTGTCATGGTGGCCAGAGCAGGAGCCGGACTGGCCCAGAAGGTATGCCTGGGATTTCAGCCCCTGCCAGTTACCACCACAGCCCAGAACCTAGCCACTTTACTCAGTCCACCCTGACCTCTGCAGCCTTCCAGTGACAGGCACCACAGGCTGGACAAGTGGTCTTGTAGCCACGAGGCCTCTGGTGGTCACAGCCTTGATGCTGCAGGGCTGAGGATCTAAAGTCACCCTGTCTTGCTCTCTTTAGCAGCTCCCCTTGCCCTCAGCTGGGACCCAGAGACAAAAACTGGCTCTGCACCCTCTCCCACCCTTTGAAGTACAGCCTGAAATGGTAGCAGGCCAAGGGCCAAAGGAACCCCAAAGCTGTGTACTCGAACTCCTGGAAGAGGCCCCAAGACTCAGACTGGGAACCGTCTTTAAGGGTGGGTACTGATGACGTTAGCCCAGGCCTGATTTACAGCCTGACCTATCCTGTAATTATTGCAGCAACACAGCACAGCTACTTTAAGGTACAAACTAAAGAGACCTGAGTATTTCAGAAAGAAACCTATCAAGTCAGGATATTTTGCCACACTCAGATTAGAGATTCTGTATCCTAGGATTTCTGGATTTAGGAGAAACAAAGAACATTTTTATAACCAGGGGCTTTTTGCAGCCGTGGGCTTCACATTGGATCTGTATCACCAACAAAGCTGTGATTTGTCCTTCTGTCAACTATATTAATTACCTTAACAAGTTGGTACATCCCTTTCTACACATTTTTTTTCTGATGGAATTTTTACATGATTGTGCAATGACCTATGTTTTCCAGGGTACAGAATAGGAGTATGCAGCCACAGGTGCCTGTGTCAGAACCTGTATGTATCATGGTCACTTCCCCGGATACCTCAGCATGAGTAAGGTTGTGGGGCAGGATGAGGGTACATTTATTTTCCCAGAGAAGTGCCCAGAAACTCTTGGGGAGCTGTGTCTGGACACACTGAGGCAAGAACTTGGCTCTGCCTCTGAGTATGGCTGCAGACTTATAGACCCCCCAAGCCTTTGTCAGATAGGGTCTGCCCTGACTTTACCTAGGCTTTTTTCTCCAGGAAGCTATACAGCAAAGGCAGCAGACTAGGTCAGCTTACTGGATGGATGCTCAAAATCTAACTCAACCCTCTCAGTTAAGAAACTTCAAGGAGCTGGAGGAATGGCACAGTGGTTAAAAGCACTGGCTGCTCTTGCAGAGGACCCTGGTTTGGGTATCAGCACTTGCATGGCAGCTCACAACTATCTGTAAGCCAGTTACAGGGATCCGAAGCTATCCTTGACTTCACAGGTACCAGGCACACAAGTGGTACACACATATTCATGTAGCCAAAATACCTAGACATATAAGATAAAAATTAAAAAGGAAACTGCAAAGAAAGCCAAGTAGAAGCAGGCCAGAAATCTTTGTGCCACCCAGACAGGTAGAATCCCTGGGGCAGGCACAGAGGTGCACTTCCCATGCCTCTTGTGGGCCACGCAGGCAATTCCCAACTGAACAAGCCCATCTCATCTCACTTTTAGAAGAGTTCAAAGAGGCAGCGAGCAACAAGGCAAAACTTACTAGGAGGATGGCCAAATGGTTACATTTCCTCTCAGCATGGGTGATACCCTGTGACCCTCCTACTGCTATGTCTGTACCAGGTAAGACATTGACGCTGAGGCTTCTGGGATTCCTTACAGAAAAATACAGTAAACAGAAGTGATGCAGGAAGTAAAAATGCTGACCTGGATGTGGTCAAGGAAAGTCTCACCTTGACAAAGTCTGGACCTTTGTGTGTGTGTGTGTGTGTGTGTGTGTGTGTGTGTGTGTGTGATGGGGGTGCACAACTCCAGACCTTAGGCTGTGATGTCTACCTGGGCCCTAGTTTTTGCAGCAGCCCCAGGAGATAGCACTTGACCCTCCAACAGAAAAAACAGTCAAGAACAAAGAAAATGGCTGCAAGGCAGACCTCCATGGAATGGCCATGGGAAAATCATCATGCTAATGTTCCTGGGACCTCTATAAGGTCAAGGAGCGGAAAATATGAATGCCTAGCACAGCGAGGTCCATGCAGGCTTACTGACGTTAGTTAGCTTTTCCCTCAGCTTCAGCAGAGCCAAGGACCAAGGTGCTGAGGAAAAGGGCTTTTCTGGGAGTGGGTCCCACAGCTGACCCCACTGTGCTCTCCTCACAGCTGCACATGGGCATCTGTATGATACACAGGCCACATCTGTGGATGGCAGGGATGGATGCCTGTCTTCTCTGCAGCGTTTCTCTTGGGATGCCTTCCACGTGCCAGCACCAGCTCAGGAGAACCTGATGTCCAGTCAGCTTTGGGCCACAGAGGACAGCAGGTACATGGCCTCTAAGGGACAGTGCCCATACATTTGATGACAAATCCAACCCTGAGTGGGGCATGACTCAGGGCTGTTGGGTGTGGCTGGCACATGCTGTCTTACCTGCCACAGCCCCAGGCACATGGGCATGCCTGGCTTGGCACCTGCCTCCGGCTTCAGGGTGCACACTGATGTCTTGGATGGCATCTCCAGAATCTGAACCTGACAGTGAGAAAACAAGCTGATTTGGGCTGACGCCAAGCCAAGTCTATGCTATGCAAACAAGAGACATTTAAGGCGATTAGCCAAGGCTGCTGCGAGTTTCTGTCTGCTCCTCTCCCTGAGAGCAGTCTCCTAATTAGTCTGCACAGGCTGAGAGCTTAGATGCTCCTGCGGTCCTTACAAAACAAACGCTCACATCATTCCTGAATGACCAACCTTTCACCAGCAAGTAGCTAGCAGATGCCTTTCCCCATCTTGTCATTTGGGCAAAGCCTGGTCTATGTGGTCCTGCTTACTTTGGTCATTCTCCCTCCTTTGCTTGTCTCCCTTGCCTGGGTAGGATTTTCAAGGGCCCTCTCTGAATAATCTCAGGCATGTAAAATGTGCATAACCTGTGCAGAATGCCTGGGACCCACCCACCACCAACCTACAAAATCAGCATGTTAACTAGAGCCAAGGCCAGTTCCACCGAATCCTGGTTTCCTAGTACCCAAGTACCTGACTTGCCAACCTGGACTACTGAGATGCCCAGGCCTTTCCATGCCTAGGCTGAGATGGGCCTGTGGCCCACATGGCCCAGCTTCCCATGTAGGTATGGAAATCCAAGAAGACTGTTTATATCCTGGCCAGCATCATTCTTAGTAGATAGCCAAGACCCAGGGACCAGATTGGATTGGGCTCCCAAACATCCTGTCTAAGGTGCTAACCCTGTATCTTCATTCGTTTAGGGGAATGTGACACCTCTCTTGTGAGCTCAGGGAACAGAAGAGCCCCATATGACATGTTGCAGCCTAGTATCAACCAGATGTTTCCTATGCCTTTTATCTACGTGGGGTTTTACTGCACTGTGAGGCTTATGTAAACCTTCTGGAGTCACGGAGCTGAGTGGGTTCTGGAATCTCTGAGCTTCTCCAGATATCAGCAAGAGCAAGAACACAAATACAAGCCTGCTTAGCATGCTCTAGTCTGCACACACATGGGATCACAGTTACAAAGGGGCGGGGGCATCAGCTGGACAGCATATACCTGGTATGGCCAGACTGGGGACGATGTCTGAGGGGCCAGAACTTGGGCATGTAAGAGCTGTGTTGCCCTTTCCAACCTATGCCACATAGAACCTTATCTGCCACAGCCATAGAGATGATTCTATGTCAGCTACCTGAGTCCAGGACAGCTTGCAGGCAGTGCAGAATGCCAAGCACACAGCCTGCTCCATCAGTTAGAGCTCTGCTGATGTGTCTGTCCACTTCTGATGGATGGATGGATGGATGGATGGATGGATGGATGGATGGATGGATGG